>NC_091152.1:25317671-25347290 GCF_040958095.1 Procambarus clarkii | reverse complement strand
CCACACATACAGCCCTCCACCACACATACAGGCCCACCACCACACATACAGACCTCCACCACACATACAGACCACCACCACCACACATACAGACCTCCACCACCACACATACAGCCCTCCACCACACACACAGGCCCACCACCACACATACAGACCTCCACTACACATACAGACCACCACCACCACACATACAGACCTCCACCACCACACATACAGACCACCACCACCACACATACAGGCCCACCACCACCACACATACAGACCCACCACCACCACACATACAGACCACCACCACCACACATACAGGCCTCCACCACCACACATACAGACCACCACCACCACACATACAGACCACCACCACCACACATACAGGCCTCCACCACCACACATACAGACCTCCAGCACCACACATACAGACCATCACCACCACACATACAGACCCACCACCACCACACATACAGACCACCACCACCACACATACAGGCCTCCACCACCAAACATACAGGCTTCCATCACCACACATACAGGCCTCCACTACCACACATACAGACCCACCACCACCACACATACAGACCACCACCACCACACATACAGGCCTCCACCACCAAACATACAGGCTTCCATCACCACACATACAGGCCTCCACTACCACACATACAGGCCCACCACCACACATACAGACCACCACCACACATACAGACCACCACTACCACACATACAGGCCCACCACCACACATACAGGCCTCCACCACCACACATACAGACCTCCACCACCACACATACAGACTTCCACCACCACACATACAGACTTCCACCACCACACATACAGACCACCACAACCACACTTACAGACCCACCACCACCACACATATAGACCCACCACCACCACACATACAGATCACCACCACCACACATACAATCATCCACCACCACACATACAGACCCACCACCACACATACAGACCCACCACCACACATACAGCCCTCCACCACCACACATACAGACCTCCACCACCACACATACAGACCTCCACCACCACACATACAGACCACCACCACCACACATACAGGCCTCCACCACCACACATACAGGCCTCCATCACCACCCATACAGGCCTCCACTACCACACATTCAGGTCTCCACCACCACACATACAGACCACCACCACCACACATACAGACCACCACCACCACACATACAGGCCTCCACCACCACACATACAGGCCTCCACCACCACACATACAGGCCTCCTCCACCACACATACAGACCACCACCACCACACATACAGACCCACCACCACCACACTTACAGACAACCACCACCACACATACAGACCACCACCACACATACAGACCACCACCACCACACATACAGACCAACACCACCACACATACAGGCCACCACCACCACACATACAGACCTCCACCACCACACATACAGACCTCCACCACCACACATACAGACCCACCACTACCACACATACAGACCTCCACCACCACACATACAGACCTCCACCACCACACATACAGACCACCACCACCACACATACAGACCACCACTACCACACATACAGGCCCACCACCACACATACAGGCCTCCACCACCACACATACAGACCTCCACCACCACACATACAGACCACCACTACCACACATACAGACCACCACTACCACACATACAGGCCCACCACCACACATACAGGCCTCCACCACCACACATACAGACCACCACCACCACACATACAGGCCTCCACCACCACACATACAGACCTCCACCACCACACATACAGACCTCCACCACCACACATACAGACCACCACCACCACACATACAGACCCACCACCACCACACATACAGACCCACCACCACCACACATACAGACCACCACCACCAGACATACAGGCCTCCACCACCACACATACAGACCCACCACCACACATACAGACCTCCACCACCACACATACAGACCTCCACCACCACACATACAGACCTCCACCACCACACATACAGACCCACCACTACCACACATAAAAACCTCCACCACCACACATACAGACCTCCACCACCACACATACAGACCACCACCACCACCACACATACAGACCCACCACCACACATACAGGCCCACCACCACACATACAGGCCCACCACCACCACACATACAGACCTCCACTACCACATATACAGACCTCCACTACCACACATACAGACCTCCACCACCACACATACAGACCTCCACCACCACACATACAGACCACCACCACCACACATACAGACCACCACCACCACACATACAGACCCACCTCCACACATACAAACCTCCACCACCACACATACAGACCCACCACCACCACACATACAGACCCACCACCACCAAACATACCGGCCTCCACCATCACCCATACAGACCTCCACCACCACACATACAGACCCACCACCACACATACAGGCCCACCACCACACATAGAGGCCCACCACCACCACCACACATACAGGCCCACCACCACACATACATTCCTTCACCACCACACATACAGACCTCCACCACCACACATACAGACCTCCACCACCACACATACAGACCTCCACCACCACACATACAGACCACCACCACCACACATACAGACCCACCACCACCACACATACAGACCCACCACCACCACACATACAGACCACCACCACCACACATACAGGCCCACCACCACCACACATACATACCACTACCACACATACAGACCTCCACCACCACACATACAGACCCACCATCACACATACAGGCCCACCACCACATATACAGGCCCACCACCACCACACATACAGACCCACCACCACCACACATACAGGCCCACCACCACCACACATACAGACCCACCACCACCACCACCACACATACAGACCACCACTACACATACAAGCCCACCACCACCACACATACAGACCCACCACCACCACACATACAGACCACCACTACCACACATACAGGCCCACCACCACACATACAGGCCTCCACCACCACAAATACAGACCTCCACCACCACACATACAGACCACCACTACCACACATACAGACCACCACTTCCACAGGCCCACCACCACACATACAGGCCTTCACCACCACACATACAGACCACCACCACCACACATACAGGCCTCCACCACCACACATACAGACCTCCACCACCACACATACAGACCTCCACCACCACACATGCAGACCACCACCACCACACATACAGACCCACCACCACCACACATACAGACCCACCACCAACACACATACAGACCACCACCACCAGACATACAGGCCTCCACCACCACACATACAGACCCACCACCACACATACAGACCTCCACCACCACACATACAGACCTCCACCACCACACATACAGACCTCCACCACCACACATACAGACCCACCACTACCACACATAAAAACCTCCACCACCACACATACAGACCTCCACCACCACACATACAGACCACCACCACCACCACACATACAGACCCACCACCACACATACAGGCCCACCACCACACATACAGGCCCACCACCACCACACATACAGACCTCCACTACCACATATACAGACCTCCACTACCACACATACAGACCTCCACTACCACACATACAGACCTCCACCACCACACATACAAACCTCCACCACCACACATACAGACCACCACCACCACACATACAGACCACCACCACCACACATACAGACCCACCTCCACACATACAAACCTCCACCACCACACATACAGACCCACCACCACCACACATACAGACCCACCACCACCAAACATACCGGCCTCCACCATCACCCATACAGACCTCCACCACCACACATACAGACCCACCACCACACATACAGGCCCACCACCACACATAGAGGCCCACCACCACCACCATACATACAGGCCCACCACCACACATACATTCCTTCACCACCACACATACAGACCTCCACCACCACACATACAGACCTCCACCACCACACATACAGACCTCCACCACCACACATCCAGACCACCACCACCACACATACAGACCCACCACCACCACACATACAGACCCACCACCACCACACATACAGACCACCACCACCACACATACAGACCACCACCACCACACATACAGGCCCACCACCACCACACATACAGACCACTACCACACATACAGACCTCCACCACCACACATACAGACCCACCATCACACATACAGGCCCACCACCACACATACAGGCCCACCACCACCACACATACAGACCCACCACCACCACACATACAGGCCCACCACCACCACACATACAGACCCACCACCACCACCACCACACATACAGACCACCACCACACATACAAGCCCACCACCACCACACATACAGACCCACCACCACCACACATACAGACCCACCACCACCACACATACAGACCCACCACCACCACACATACAGACCCACCACCACCACACATACAGACCCACCACCACCACACATACAGGCCCACCACCACCACACATACAGACCACCACCACCACACATGGCCTCCACCACCACACATACAGACCTCCACCACCACACATACAGACCTCCACCACCACACATACAGACCTCCACCACCACACATACAGACCACCACCACCACACATACAGACCACCACCACCACACATACAGTCCTCCACCACCACACATACAGACCACAACCACCACACATACAGACCTCCACCACCACACATACAGACCTCCACCACCACACATACAGACCACCACACATACTGTCCACCACACATACAGACCACCACCACACATACAGACCTCCACCACCACACATACAGACCTCCACTACCACACATACAGACCACCACCACCACACATACAGACCACCACCACCACACATACAGACCACCACCACCACACATACAGACCACCACTACCACACATACAGACCTCCACTACCACACATACAGACCACCACCACACATACAGACCTCCAATACCACACATACAGACCTCCACCACCACACATACAGGCCTCCACCACCACACATACAGACCTCCACTACCACACATACAGACCACCACCACCACACATACAGACCACCACCACCACACATACAGACCTCCACTACCACACATACAGACCACCACCACACATACAGACCTCCACTACCACACATACAGGCCCACCACCACCACACATACAGGCCCACCACCACCACACATACAGACCAACACCACCACACATACAGACCTCCACCACCACACATACAGACCTCCACCACCACACATACAGACCTCCACCACCACACATACAGACTACCACCACCACACATACAGCCCTCCACCACACATAAAGGCCCACCACCAAACATACAGACCTCCACCACACATACAGACCACCACCACCACACATACAGACCTCCACCACTACACATACAGACCACCACCACCACACATACAGGCCACCACCACCACACATACAGACCAGCACCACCACACATACAGACCTCCACCACTACACATACAGACCACCACCACCACACATACAGACCTCCACCACACATACAGGCCCACCACCACACATACAGACCACCTCCACCACACATACAGACCACCACCACCACACATACAGACCACCACCACCACACATATAGACCTCCACCACCACACATACAGACCACCACCACCACACATACAGACCACCACCACCACACATACAGACCACCACCACCACACATACAGACCACCACCACCACACATACAGACCTCCACTACCACACATACAGACCACCACCACACATGCAGACCACCACCACACATACAGGCCCACCACCACACATACAGACCTCCACCACCACACATACAGACCACCTCCACCACACATACAGACCACCACCACCGCACATACAGACCACCACCACCACCACACATACAGACCTCCACCACACATACAGGCCCACCACCACACATACAGACCACCTCCACCACACATACAGACCACCACCACTACACATACAGACCTCCACCACCACACATACAGACCTCCACCACCACACATACAGACCACCACCACCACACATACAGGCCTCCACCACCACACATACAGACCTCCACCACCACACATACAGACCTCCACCACCACACATACAGACCACCACCACCACACATACAGACCACCACCACCACACATACAGACCACCACCACCACACATACAGACCACCACTACCACACATACAGACCTCCACCACCACACATACAGACCACCACCACCACACATACAGCCCTCCACCACACATACAGGCCCACCACCACACATACAGACCTCCACCACACATACAGACCACCACCACCACACATACAGACCTCCACCACCACACATACAGACCACTACCACCACACATACAGACCACTACCACCACACATACAGCCCTCCACCACACACACAGGCCCACCACCACACATACAGACCTCCACTACACATACAGACCACCACCACCACACATACAGACCTCCACCACCACACATACAGACCACCACCACCACACATACAGGCCCACCACCACCACACATACAGACCCACCACCACCACACATACAGACCACCACCACCACACATACAGGCCTCCACCAACACACATACAGACCACCACCACCACACATACAGACCACCACCACCACACATACAGGCCTCCACCACCACACATACAGACCTCCAGCACCACACATACAGACCATCACCACCACACATACAGACCCACCACCACCACACATACAGACCACCACCACCACACATACAGGCCTCCACCACCAAACATACAGGCTTCCATCACCACACATACAGGCCTCCACTACCACACATACAGGCCCACCACCACACATACAGGCCTCCACCACCACACATACAGACCTCCACCACCACACATACAGACCACCACTACCACACATACAGGCCCACCACCACACATACAGGCCTCCACCACCACACATACAGACCTCCACCACCACACATACAGACTTCCACCACCACATATACAGACCTCCACCACCACACATACAGACCACCACAACCACACATACAGACCACCACAACCACACATACAGACCAACCACCACCACACATATAGACCCACCACCACCACACATACAGACCACCACCACCACACATACAATCATCCACCACCACACATACAGACCCACCACCACACATACAGACCCACCACCACACATACAGACCCACCACCACACATACAGCCCTCCACCACCACACATACAGACCTCCACCACCACACATACAGACCTCCACCACCACACATACAGACCACCACCACCACACATACAGGCCTCCACCACCACACATACAGGCCTCCATCACCACCCATACAGGCCTCCACCACCACACATTCAGGTCTCCACCACCACACATACAGACCACCACCACCACACATACAGACCACCACCACCACACATACAGACCACCACCACCACACATACAGGCCTCCACCACCACACATACAGGCCTCCACCACCACACATACAGACCCACCATCACACATACAGGCCCACCACCACACATACAGGCCCACCACCACCACACATACAGACCCACCACCACCACACATACAGGCCCACCACCACCACACATACAGACCCACCACCACCACCACCACACATACAGACCACCACCACACATACAAGCCCACCACCACCACACATACAGACCCACCACCACCACACATACAGACCCACCACCACCACACATACAGACCCACCACCACCACACATACAGGCCCACCACCACCACACATACAGGCCCACCACCACCACACATACAGACCACCACCACCACACATACAGGCCTCCACCACCACACATACAGACCTCCACCACCACACATACAGACTTCCACCACCACACATACAGACCTCCACCACCACACATACAGACCACCACCACCACACATACAGGCCTCCACCACCACACATACAGACCACCACCACACATACAGACCACCACTACCACACATACAGGCCCACCACCACACATACAGGCCTCCACCACCACACATACAGGCCCACCACCACACATACAGACCACCACCACCACACATACAGACCCACCACCACCACACATACAGGCCCACCACCACCACACATACAGACCCACCACCACCACCACCACCACACATACAGACCACCACCACACATACAAACCCACCACCACCACACATACAGACCCACCACCACCACACATACAGACCCACCACCACCACACATACAGACCCGCCACCACCACACATACAGACCCACCACCACCACACATACAGGCCCACCACCACCACACATACAGACCACCACCACCACACATACAGACCACCACCACCACACATACAGGCCTCCACCACCACACATACAGACCTCCACCACCACACATACAGACCTCCACCACCACACATACAGACCTCAACCACCACACATACAGACCACCACCACCACACATACAGACCACCACCACCACACATACAGACCTCCACCACCACTCATACAGACCACAACCACCACACATACAGACCTCCACCACCACACATACAGACCTCCACCACCACACATACAGACCACCACACATACTGACCACCACACATACAGACCACCACCACACATACAGACCACCACCACCACACATACAGACCACCACCACCACACATACAGACCTCCACTACCACACATACAGACCACCACCACCACACATACAGACCACCACCACCACACATACAGACCACCACCACCACACATACAGACCACCACTACCACACATACAGACCTCCACTACCACACATACAGACCACCACCACACATACAGACCTCCAATACCACACATACAGACCTCCACCACCACACATACAGGCCTCCACCACCACACATACAGACCTCCACTACCACACATACAGACCACCACCACCACACATACAGACCACCAACACCACACATACAGACCTCCACTACCACACATACAGACCACCACCACACATACAGACCTCCACTACCACACATACAGACCTCCACTACCACACATACAGACCTCCACCACCACACATACAGGCCCACCACCACCACACATACAGACCACCACCACCACACATACACACCTCCACCACCACACATACAGGCCTCAACCACCACACATACAGACCTCCACCACCACACATACAGACCACCACCACCACACATACAGCCCTCCACCACACATACAGGCCCACCACCACACATACAGACCTCCACCACACATACAGACCACCACCACCACACATACAGACCTCCACCACTACACATACAGACCACCACCACCACACATACAGGCCACCACCACCACACATACAGACCAGCACCACCACACATACAGACCTCCACCACTACACATACAGACCACCACCACCACACATACAGACCTCCACCACACATACAGGCCCACCACCACACATACAGACCACCTCCACCACACATACAGACCACCACCACCACACATACAGACCACCACCACCACACATATAGACCTCCACCACCACACATACAGACCACCACCACCACACATACAGACCACCACCACCACACATACAGACCACCACCACCACACATACAGACCTCCACTACCACACATACAGACCACCACCACACATGCAGACCACCACCACACATACAGGCCCACCACCACACATTCAGACCTCCACCACCACACATACAGACCACCTCCACCACACATTCAGACCTCCACCACCACACATACAGACCACCTCCACCACACATACAGACCACCACCACCACACATACAGACCACCACCACCACCACACATACAGACCTCCACCACACATACAGGCCCACCGCCACACATACAGGCCACCTCCACCATACATACAGACCACCACCACCACACATACAGACCTCCACCACCACACATACAGACCTCCACCACCACACATACAGACCACCACCACCACACATACAGGCCTCCACCACCACACATACAGACCTCCACCACCACACATACAGACCTCCACCACCACACATACAGACCTCCACCACCACACATACAGACCACCACCACCACACATACAGACCACCACCACCACACATACAGACCACCACCACCACACATACAGACCACCACTACCACACATACAGACCTCCACTACCACACATACAGACTACCACCACACATACAGACCTCCACTACCACACATACAGACCTCCATCACCATACATACAGGCCTCCACTCCCACACATACAGACCTCCACCACCACACATACAGACCTCCACTACCACACATACAGACCACCACCACCACACATACAGACCACCACCACCACACATACAGACCACCACCACCACACATACAGGCCTCCACCACCAAACATACAGGCTTCCATCACCACACATACAGGCCTCCACTACCACACATACAGGCCCACCACCACACATACAGGCCTCCACCACCACACATACAGACCTCCACCACCACACATACAGACTTCCACCACCACACATACAGACCTCCACCACCACACATACAGACCACCACAACCACACATACAGACCCACCACCACCACACATATAGACCCACCACCACCACACATACAGACCACCACCACCATGTTACCTATCGTACGTTACGGCTCGTGATCCTACAGCAGCCAAACTTTAATAAGTCTAGGGATACGACACAACTGCTGTTCTCAATAGCGAATCACCAGTATAACCCCTTAATAGGTAATGAGCATAAAATAGAATCTTCATAGGACTGAAGAATAAAGACACTAAGTATATATATATATAATATTATATTAAATAAATCTCAAAAGCAAACAGATGATTATATGGTCACAATATATCACATTAAAAATATCACTGTAACTTCCAGACATTAAATCAATACTAAGAATAATTATGGCTATGACAGAACAAATGAACTTAACTTCAACAAGTGTTATCTCCCTGGTTTCTGCTCAGCTACTGAACTACATCACGCGAGAATCAAAAGAGATTGCCTCGCCCCGCGAATAAATTGCCAAAGTTACAATATTTATTATTTCAACAATGGAGCACTACATTGTGACAAGAGTAATCTTAAACTAACTTAATGAATAATTAGTACATATTGATATAGACAAACAAAAGTAATTATTCTTTACATAGTAATTAAAATATGCATACAGAAGGAAATAATGGCATGCACACCCCAGCAACGGACGATCCCACGACAATTTGCCAGATACAGTTCACTCAATTATTATTTCACTCTGTTACCCACTTATGATCACATATAAATCATTAGTTCCCGTGGGAAAACTGATCACACAAAGAAATAAACAATCATTCCCACGATACGCTGGGCCTAACGCCAACACTGTAACATGAATGTGCATTTGCATAGAACATATAAGTATAACAATATACATGCTTGTAATTTACATACAATTATAAATGTACATATTAATATATTCACTTACGTATCTTATAAGGGTACGTAACACTTCCACCTCCAAGAAAAAAAATGCAATGGATTGAAGATCAATGGCATTTTTTCAGAAGTAAAAATGTTAAGTAAAAAGAAACATTTCATTTATGGTACATCAAAACTTCTTGATAAAGCATCAGCAATAACATTTTGTCTGCCTGGAATATGTTTGATTTCTACATTAAATTCCTGCAAAAACAATGACCAGCGCAGAATTCGTTGGTTCTTGACTTTCATCATATTTATAAAGATAAGGGGGTTGTGGTCTGTAAATACTAACACTTTATTTCCTGATAAGTAAATCTCAAACTTCTTGATTGACAATATAAGACCCAACGCCTCCTTTTCTACCACGGAATAATTTCTCTGAGCTGCATTAAATTTTCTGGAATAGTAATACACAGGATGCTCAATCTGGTCTAAACCAACTTGAATAAGCACAGCACCTATTCCAACATCTGACGCATCAATGTGTAATATAAATGGTTTATCAAATTGGGGACTAGCAAGAATAGGTGAGGTGGACAATATGCCCTTTAGGTTCTGAAAAGCATTCTGACAATCTTGTGTCCACTGAAACTTTACTTGCTTGCGTAACAAGTTTGTCAAAGGAGCAGCTACTGTTGAAAAATTTCTACAATAACGCCTATAGTATGCACACATACCAATAAACCGTTGGACTCCTTTCTTATTGGTCAACACTGGGTAGTCCACAATGGCTTGAATCTTATCTTGTAAGGGGATAATCTTACCTTGGCCTACCTCGTGTCCAAGATAAGTTATCGTACCTCTTGCCCAACTACACTTATTCATATTTATGGTTAACTTTGCGTTTTCCAACACTGTAAACAAGTTCTTAAGGCCTAAGAGATGATCGGCCCAATTCTTACTGTACAAAACAATGTCATCAAGGTAGGCCCTACAATCTGGCACATCCTTGAGTAAGAAATTCATAAGTCTTTGAAAAGTAGCAGGTGCATTTCTCAAACCGAATGGCATGACATTAAATTCATACGCACCATCAGGTGTAACAAAAGCAGTAACCTCTCTAGCATACTCTGTTAATGGAATTTGATAATACCCTTTTGACAAATCAAGCTTACTTACATATTCGGCATGACCTATGGACTCTATACATTCTTCCAACAAGGGTAAAGGAAAAACGTCCACTGTAGTGTTCTTGTTCAGTTTCCTGTAATCCACGCACAATCTCCAGGTTCCATCTGGTTTTGGCACTAACAAACACGGAGAGCTCCAAGTACTTTGACTTGGCCGAATGAAATCATGCTGGAGCAGATATTCCACTTCTGCTTGCATAATTTTCCTCTTTTCGGGATTCACTCGGTACGGATGTTGTCGAATGGGGGTGCTGTCCAGGAGCTGAATGTCGTGTGTGATGAGGTGGGTCTGGGTAGGAACCTCCCCAAACAGAGATGTATGGTTGTCCAGCAGAACCTGGAACTCATCACGTTGTTCCTCCTGTAAATGACATAGCATCTCCCTGCCATTGGAACTGGAACTGAGAAGTTGGATATTAACATCATGTCCCTCACTACAATTATCCTCAGGTGGTAACTCTTCCCGACTAAAACAAGCTACTACACCAGGTCCAACATAAGCTTTTAATCTGTTAATGTGTACAGTCATTTGGGGTTCTGAAAGATTAGGGTTAATTAGTTTATAAGTTAGGTCTCCCACCTTGTCTACCACTTGGTAGGGTCCTGCGAACTTATGGGACATGGAAGTCCCCATACGAGGTTTCAACACCAACACCAAATCTCCGACATCAAACGACCTTAGCTTAGCCTTGAACTTCTTGTCATATCGTACTTTCATGGCTTGTTGAGTCCTTCCCAGATGTTCTTTCGCCAACTCACGAGCCCGACACAACTTAGCCTTGACCTCACTCAAGTACAATCCGCTCTGATGAACAGAGACATCTCCCAACAACTTTTCTTGTAGCATTTTAAGAGGACCTCTTACTTGGTGACCAAACACTAGTTCAAAGGGTGAACAGCCCAATGACTCTTGTAGCCCTTCTCTAGCAGCAAACAACACAAAGGGGAGATTCTCATCCCAATTACGTGGATGAGTTTCTCCGGTTGTCTTCAGCATTTGTTTCAAAGTCTGGTGGAAACGTTCAAGTCCACCTTGGCTTTGGGGATGATATGGACTGGACAATTTGTGCCGAATCCCTCGGGATTCGCAAAAAGTTCTGAAAACTTTAGAAACAAAATTTCCCCCATTATCACTCTGAATAACTCTAGGCATTCCAAACAACGAAAAGAATCTTTCAAGATACTTGATGAGATTATGAGCCTTGGTATTCCGTAGAGCATAAGCTTCAAGAAATCTAGTAGTCATACACATGAGAGTGAACAAAAACATGTTACCCGATTTAGTCTTAGGTAAAGGACCCACACAATCAATTACAACATGAGTAAATGGTTCATCAGGAACTACAATAGGTTGCAATGGTGCTCTAGGTACAGATTGATTTGGTTTACCAACAATTTGACAGGGTATACAGTTATGACAATATCTGACCACGTCTTTCTTTAACTTTGGCCAGAAAAAATATTTACCTATCTTATGGTACATATTCGTGATACCTTGATGACCTCCCATGGGGTCATCATGTGCAGCCTGCAGGACCTGCCTACGATAATCATTGGGGACAACGAGTTGGGTTCTAATCTCACAATCCTCTGAAGAGGGAGTTCCCTTGGGTCTCCACCTTCTCATCAGAAGTCGATCCTTGAAGAAGAAACCCGTCCCTTCCTCCAATGCATCAATATTATCAGGAGCCTCAGAAATACACTTACTTAAACTAGGATCAGTAGTCTGTACAACACTTAAGGGCAATGACTCAGACTCAGCAGCGAGCGGGCAAGAACCTAGTAGCTTGATCTCTTTTCCCGATTGATCAGAATAAAATGGAGTCATAGCTACTTCGGCCTCACTCTCGACAACTGGCGCACTGGAGACAAGCGGGCAAGGTACAGATAGTTCAGCCTCCTCACCTTCACTTTCCTTGTGATTTAGGTTCGGCGGGGCTTCTACTACGGCCTCACTCTCATCATCCAGTCGAGTCATAAAAGAATCCTCAAGATCCACCTCCCACTCCTTTACTGAAGGGGTCCTGGTCTTGGGATCAGCAACCTTAGTGAAGACAGGATTACTCTCACCTGTTTTTCCCATTGATCTAGTAACAACACAAGCAGGGTAAATAATATCATCATCTGCTTCCGGTTGAGCTAATACATTATGGGGTTTAGTTAACATGATGGGACACTTTTGCCCTACAACCATTTGGTTGCCAAAATCATTACCTAGAATAATGTCTACCCCAGGAATGGGCAGTTGTTTACTTACACCAACATTACACCATCCTGAAGTATATTTAGAATCAAGGTTAACTTGCAATAAGGACACTGGTTGCACACTACCGGCAATACCTTGGAGAAGCACAACTTCACCCAGATCTCGGGTGTCAACATCATCAAGTACCTTCTGGGTAATAAGAGACTGTGAAGCTCCAGTATCACGGAGTAATTGAACAGTCTTATGTCTACCATTAGTACATAATAAGGTACCTGTGGAGATATAGGGTTTGAATTCAGCCATCCAATTGGGACTGACTGTAATACATGAAGAATTAATAGGTTGCACTCCTTTACTCATAATAAGACCAGTTGGTCGGAGTTCAGGATGCAAACTAAAACATGAAGAAATCACATGCCCCCTTCTCTTACAATGGGTACAATGTTTGACAGTGGACACACTGGTAGAACCAACTGCCGGTTTAGAATTAGCATTACTAGGCTTAGATGATCCTGGCAATGGAGTAACCATCTTAGGGTTAGTAAGAGAAGAGTTCACGGGAGTAACTGTCGCACCAGGAGGAGACTTATACTGATAAGGAGTACGGTGAGCATTGAAATTTACTCTACGACTAGACTTAGGTGAAGTGGCCATAAACGGGGCCTTAGTCAGCAACTCATGCTCATCCGCGAGCTTTGACAGCTCATCAATATCGGTTACATTCTTTTGTTCTGCCATAAAAGTAGACAACTGGTCTGGAAGACAGGACAATACTTCTTCCATTATGAGAAGATTCTTTAGAGCATCAAAATCAGTGACTGCAAGTGACTTTAACCATCTGTTGCAAAAATTCGTCTTCTGACGAGTAAAATCTGCTATTGTTTGATCCTTGATTCTCCTTAGGTTCCTGAACTTTTGCCTGTGTGCCTCTGGATTTAGCTGGTATGCATTGAGGATGCTTTTCTTTACAAAGTCATAATCAAAACTATGAGCGTCAGGTAAGGATGTGAAAACCTCCTGACTACGCCCCTTGAATTGAGACTGCATAATGGCTACCCACTGATCCCTTGGCCAGTTCATACTGATGGCAATTTTATTAAAATGTGCAAAGAAAACCTCAGGATCTTCCTCATTGAACTTGGGCAACTCTATATACTTATTCATCCTGATGGGATTATTATCACTATTTGTTGAAACATTACTAGTATTTCCATGCCCAGCTGCCATACGCTGTGATTCAAGCCTGAAGTTAGTGTTAGCCATTTGTTGTTGAATCTCTAATTGCCTAGTTTGTTCCTCGGCTTGTTGCTTCTTTGTGGCTTCAAGTTGCAACTCAATTAAACCTCTCTGGTTTTGTGCCGCAATTTCTAAACGCCTAGTCTCTAGCTCCCTTTGCTGAGCTTCAGCCTCTAATATTTGCTGTTGCTGTTGAGCTTCAATCTCTCTTTGACGAGCTTCAGCCTCTAATATTTTCTGTTCCTTTTGAGCTTCAAGCTTAGCATTGGCTATTTGCGCTTCTAACTCAAGACGCTTTAACGTCATCTGATCACTCGACTCCTCTCTTAACTCTTCAAGAATTTCTTCATCTAACTCCTCATTCTCAACAAAATGCGTCACAATGACTTTCAATATTTGGGCTTTAACCATTCTATTGCTGGCGGTCAAATCCAAATGATTTGCCATTTGTATTAACTCAGTCTTTTTAAGGTTCTGAATCCCTTCAAAGTCTGGGTGAGCCACCAACGCTGCAACTTTCTCCTCCATCGTTACTAACACTTGGCACTTGATTCACAAAAATAATTAAAACAATAACACTGCACTACACTTCACTGTAAAATTGTCACCACACTGAAAATTCGCTTGGCCTCACTGCACAAACAAAATATATAGGATGACTTACCTCAAAATCGTGAAACGTTGTTACTTGACACACAGGAAGGCTTGCTTGGCACATGGAATAGTTCTTAAGAAACACACAGACACTTGACACACTGGTACCTAGGAAGGCAAGGTTAGATTAGCATAGTTAAGTTAAAGTGGGACAATATCTCCCGGACAGGCCCCCATAACTCTTTGTTACCTATCGTACGTTACGGCTCGTGATCCTACAGCAGCCAAACTTTAATAAGTCTAGGGATACGACACAACTGCTGTTCTCAATAGCGAATCACCAGTATAACCCCTTAATAGGTAATGAGCATAAAATAGAATCTTCATAGGACTGAAGAATAAAGACACTAAGTATATATATATATATAATATTATATTAAATAAATCTCAAAAGCAAACAGATGATTATATGGTCACAATATATCACATTAAAAATATCACTGTAACTTCCAGACATTAAATCAATACTAAGAATAATTATGGCTATGACAGAACAAATGAACTTAACTTCAACAAGTGTTATCTCCCTGGTTTCTGCTCAGCTACTGAACTACATCACGCGAGAATCAAAAGAGATTGCCTCGCCCCGCGAATAAATTGCCAAAGTTACAATATTTATTATTTCAACAATGGAGCACTACATTTTGACAAGAGTAATCTTAAACTAACTTAATGAATAATTAGTACATATTGATATAGACAAACAAAAGTAATTATTCTTTACATAGTAATTAAAATATGCATACAGAAGGAAATAATGGCATGCACACCCCAGCAACGGACGATCCCACGACAATTTGCCAGATACAGTTCACTCAATTATTATTTCACTCTGTTACCCACTTATGATCACATATAAATCATTAGTTCCCGTGGGAAAACTGATCACACAAAGAAATAAACAATCATTCCCACGATACGCTGGGCCTAACGCCAACACTGTAACATGAATGTGCATTTGCATAGAACATATAAGTATAACAATATACATGCTTGTAATTTACATACAATTATAAATGTACATATTAATATATTCACTTACGTATCTTATAAGGGTACGTAACACACCACACATACAATCATCCACCACCACACATACAGACCCACCACCACACATACAGACCCACCACCACACATACAGACCCACCACCACACATACAGCCCTCCACCACCACACATACAGACCTCCACCACCACACATACAGACCTCCACCACCACACATACAGACCACCACCACCACACATACAGGCCTCCACCACCACACATACAGGCCTCCATCACCACCCATACAGGCCTCCACCACCACACATTCAGGTCTCCACCACCACACATACAGACCACCACCACCACACATACAGACCACCACCACCACACATACAGGCCTCCACCACCACACATACAGGCCTCCACCACCACACATACAGGCCTCCTCCACCACACATACAGACCACCACCACCACACATACAGACCCACCACCACCACACTTACAGACCACCACCACCACACATACAGACCATCACCACACATACAGACCACCACCACCACACATACAGACCACCACCACCACACATACAGGCCACCACCACCACACATACAGACCTCCACCACCACACATACAGACCTCCACCACCACACATACAGACCCACCACTACCACACATACAGACCTCCACCACCACACATACAGACCTCCACCACCACACATACAGACCACCACCACCACACATACAGACCACCACTACCACACATACAGGCCCACCACCACACATACAGGCCTCCACCACCACACATACAGACCTCCACCACCACACATACAGACCTCCACCACCACACATACAGACCACCACTACCACACATACAGACCACCACTACCACACATACAGGCCCACCACCACACATACAGGCCTCCACCACCACACATACAGACCTCCACCACCACACATACAGACCTCCACCAATACACATACAGACCTCCACCACCACACATACAGACCACCACCACCACACATACAGACCCACCACCACCACACATACAGACCCACCACCACCACACATACAGACCACCACCACCAGACATACAGGCCTCCACCACCACACATACAGACCCACCACCACACGTACAGACCTCCACCACCACACATACAGACCTCCACCACCACACATACAGACCCACCACTACCACACATAAAGACCTCCACCACCACACATACAGACCTCCACCACCACACATACAGACCACCACCACCACCACACATACAGACCCACCACCACACATACAGGCCCACCACCACACATAGAGGCCCCCCACCACCACACATACAGGCCCACCACCACACATACATTCCTTCACCACCACACATACAGACCTCCACCACCACACATACAGACCTCCACCACCACACATACAGACCTCCACCACCACACATACAGACCACCACCACCACACATACAGACCCACCACCACCACACATACAGACCCACCACCACCACACATACAGACCACCACCACCACACATACAGGCCCACCACCACCACACATACAGACCACTACCACACATACAGACCTCCATCACCACACATACAGACCCACCATCACACATACAGGCCCACCACCACACATACAGGCCCACCACCACCACACATACAGACCCACCACCACCACACATACAGGCCCACCACCACCACACATACAGACCCACCACCACCACCACCACACATACAGACCACCACCACACATACAAGCCCACCACCACCACACATACAGACCCACCACCACCACACATACAGACCACCACCACCACACATACAGACCCACCACCACCACACATACAGACCCACCACCACCACACATACAGGCCCACCACCACCACACATACAGACCACCACCACCACACATACAGGCCTCCACCACCACACATACAGACCTCCACCACCACACATACAGACCTCCACCACCACACATACAGACCTCCACCACCACACATACAGACCACCACCACCACACATACAGACCACCGCCACCACACATACAGACCACCACCACACATACAGACCTCCACCACCACACATACAGACCTCCACTACCACACATACAGACCACCACCACCACACATACAGACCACCACCACCACACATACAGACCACCACCACCACACATACAGACCACCACCACCACACATACAGACCACCACTACCACACATACAGTCCTCCACTACCACACATACAGACCACCACCACACATACAGACCTCCAATACCACACATACAGACCACCACCACACATACAGACCACCACCACCACACATACAGACCACCACCACCATACATACAGACCTCCACTACCACACATACAGACCACCACCACCACACATACAGACCTCCACTACCACACATACAGACCACCACCACCACACATACAGACCATCACCACACATACAGACCACCACCACCACACATACAGACCACCACCACCACACATACAGGCCACCACCACCACACATACAGACCTCCACCACCACACATACAGACCTCCACCACCACACATACAGACCCACCACTACCACACATACAGACCTCCACCACCACACATACAGACCTCCACCACCACACATACAGACCACCACCACCACACATACAGACCACCACTACCACACATACAGGCCCACCACCACACATACAGGCCTCCACCACCACACATACAGACCTCCACCACCACACATACAGACCTCCACCACCACACATACAGACCACCACTACCACACATACAGACCACCACTACCACACATACAGGCCCACCACCACACATACAGGCCTCCACCACCACACATACAGACCTCCACCACCACACATACAGACCTCCACCAATACACATACAGACCTCCACCACCACACATACAGACCACCACCACCACACATACAGACCCACCACCACCACACATACAGACCCACCACCACCACACATACAGACCACCACCACCAGACATACAGGCCTCCACCACCACACATACAGACCCACCACCACACGTACAGACCTCCACCACCACAGATACAGACCTCCACCACCACACATACAGACCCACCACTACCACACATAAAGACCTCCACCACCACACATACAGACCTCCACCACCACACATACAGACCACCACCACCACCACACATACAGACCCACCACCACACATACAGGCCCACCACCACACATAGAGGCCCCCCACCACCACACATACAGGCCCACCACCACACATACATTCCTTCACCACCACACATACAGACCTCCACCACCACACATACAGACCTCCACCACCACACATACAGACCTCCACCACCACACATACAGACCACCACCACCACACATACAGACCCACCACCACCACACATACAGACCCACCACCACCACACATACAGACCACCACCACCACACATACAGGCCCACCACCACCACACATACAGACCACTACCACACATACAGACCTCCATCACCACACATACAGACCCACCATCACACATACAGGCCCACCACCACACATACAGGCCCACCACCACCACACTTACAGACCCACCACCACCACACATACAGGCCCACCACCACCACACATACAGACCCACCACCACCACCACCACACATACAGACCACCACCACACATACAAGCCCACCACCACCACACATACAGACCCACCACCACCACACATACAGACCACCACCACCACACATACAGACCCACCACCACCACACATACAGACCCACCACCACCACACATACAGGCCCACCACCACCACACATACAGACCACCACCACCACACATACAGGCCTCCACCACCACACATACAGACCTCCACCACCACACATACAGACCTCCACCACCACACATACAGACCTCCACCACCACACATACAGACCACCACCACCACACATACAGACCACCGCCACCACACATACAAACCACCACCACACATACAGACCTCCACCACCACACATACAGACCTCCACTACCACACATACAGACCACCACCACCACACATACAGACCACCACCACCACACATACAGACCACCACCACCACACATACAGACCACCACTACCACACATACAGACCTCCACTACCACACATACAGACCACCACCACACATACAGACCTCCAATACCACACATACAGACCACCACCACACATACAGGCCTCCACCACCACACATACAGACCTCCACTACCACACATACAGACCACCACCACCACACATACAGACCACCACCACCATACATACAGACCTCCACTACCACACATACAGACCACCACCACACATACAGACCTCCACTACCACACATACAGACCTCCACCACCACACATACAGACCCACCACCACCACACATACAGACCACCACCACCACACATACAGACCACCACCACCACACATACAGGCCTCCACCACCAAACATACAGGCTTCCATCACCACACATACAGGCCTCCACTACCACACATACAGGCCCACCACCACACATACAGGCCTCCACCACCACACATACAGACCTCCACCACCACACATACAGACTTCCACCACCACACATACAGACCTCCACCACCACACATACAGACCACCACAACCACACATACAGACCCACCACCACCACACATATAGACCCACCACCTACCACACATACAGACCACCACCACCATGTTACCTATCGTACGTTACGGCTCGTGATCCTACATGCAGCCAAACTTTAATAAGTCTAGGGATACGACACAACTGCTGTTCTCAATAGCGAATCACCAGTATAACCCCTTAATAGGTAATGAGCATAAAATAGAATCTTCATAGGACTGAAGAATAAAGACACTAAGTATATATATATATATAATATTATATTAAATAAATCTCAAAAGCAAACAGATGATTATATGGTCACAATATATCACATTAAAAATATCACTGTAACTTCCAGACATTAAATCAATACTAAGAATAATTATGGCTATGACAGAACAAATGAACTTAACTTCAACAAGTGTTATCTCCCTGGTTTCTGCTCAGCTACTGAACTACATCACGCGAGAATCAAAAGAGATTGCCTCGCCCCGCGAATAAATTGCCAAAGTTACAATATTTATTATTTCAACAATGGAGCACTACATTGTGACAAGAGTAATCTTAAACTAACTTAATGAATAATTAGTACATATTGATATAGACAAACAAAAGTAATTATTCTTTACATAGTAATTAAAATATGCATACAGAAGGAAATAATGGCATGCACACCCCAGCAACGGACGATCCCACGACAATTTGCCAGATACAGTTCACTCAATTATTATTTCACTCTGTTACCCACTTATGATCACATATAAATCATTAGTTCCCGTGGGAAAACTGATCACACAAAGAAATAAACAATCATTCCCACGATACGCTGGGCCTAACGCCAACACTGTAACATGAATGTGCATTTGCATAGAACATATAAGTATAACAATATACATGCTTGTAATTTACATACAATTATAAATGTACATATTAATATATTCACTTACGTATCTTATAAGGGTACGTAACACACCACACATACAATCATCCACCACCACACATACAGACCCACCACCACACATACAGACCCACCACCACACATACAGCCCTCCACCACCACACATACAGACCTCCACCACCACACATACAGACCTCCACCACCACACATACAGACCACCACCACCACACATACAGGCCTCCACCACCACACATACAGGCCTCCATCACCACCCATACAGGCCTCCACCACCACACATTCAGGTCTCCACCACCACACATACAGACCACCACCACCACACATACAGACCACCACCACCACACATACAGGCCTCCACCACCACACATACAGGCCTCCACCACCACACATACAGGCCTCCTCCACCACACATACAGACCACCACCACCACACATACAGACCCACCACCACCACACTTACAGACCACCACCACCACACATACAGACCATCACCACACATACAGACCACCACCACCACACATACAGACCACCACCACCACACATACAGGCCACCACCACCACACATACAGACCTCCACCACCACACATACAGACCTCCACCACCACACATACAGACCCACCACTACCACACATACAGACCTCCACCACCACACATACAGACCTCCACCACCACACATACAGACCACCACCACCACACATACAGACCACCACTACCACACATACAGGCCCACCACCACACATACAGGCCTCCACCACCACACATACAGACCTCCACCACCACACATACAGACCTCCACCACCACACATACAGACCACCACTACCACACATACAGACCACCACTACCACACATACAGGCCCACCACCACACATACAGGCCTCCACCACCACACATACAGACCTCCACCACCACACATACAGACCTCCACCAATACACATACAGACCTCCACCACCACACATACAGACCACCACCACCACACATACAGACCCACCACCACCACACATACAGACCCACCACCACCACACATACAGACCACCACCACCAGACATACAGGCCTCCACCACCACACATACAGACCCACCACCACACGTACAGACCTCCACCACCACACATACAGACCTCCACCACCACACATACAGACCCACCACTACCACACATAAAGACCTCCACCACCACACATACAGACCTCCACCACCACACATACAGACCACCACCACCACCACACATACAGACCCACCACCACACATACAGGCCCACCACCACACATAGAGGCCCCCCACCACCACACATACAGGCCCACCACCACACATACATTCCTTCACCACCACACATACAGACCTCCACCACCACACATACAGACCTCCACCACCACACATACAGACCTCCACCACCACACATACAGACCACCACCACCACACATACAGACCCACCACCACCACACATACAGACCCACCACCACCACACATACAGACCACCACCACCACACATACAGGCCCACCACCACCACACATACAGACCACTACCACACATACAGACCTCCATCACCACACATACAGACCCACCATCACACATACAGGCCCACCACCACACATACAGGCCCACCACCACCACACATACAGACCCACCACCACCACACATACAGGCCCACCACCACCACACATACAGACCCACCACCACCACCACCACACATACAGACCACCACCACACATACAAGCCCACCACCACCACACATACAGACCCACCACCACCACACATACAGACCACCACCACCACACATACAGACCCACCACCACCACACATACAGACCCACCACCACCACACATACAGGCCCACCACCACCACACATACAGACCACCACCACCACACATACAGGCCTCCACCACCACACATACAGACCTCCACCACCACACATACAGACCTCCACCACCACACATACAGACCTCCACCACCACACATACAGACCACCACCACCACACATACAGACCATCGCCACCACACATACAGACCACCACCACACATACAGACCTCCACCACCACACATACAGACCTCCACTACCACACATACAGACCACCACCACCACACATACAGACCACCACCACCACACATACAGACCACCACCACCACACATACAGACCACCACCACCACACATACAGACCACCACTACCACACATACAGACCTCCACTACCACACATACAGACCACCACCACACATACAGACCTCCAATACCACACATACAGACCACCACCACACATACAGGCCTCCACCACCACACATACAGACCTCCACTACCACACATACAGACCACCACCACCACACATACAGACCACCACCACCATACATACAGACCTCCACTACCACACATACAGACCACCACCACACATACAGACCTCCACTACCACACATACAGACCTCCACCACCACACATACAGACCCACCACCACCACACATACAGACCACCACCACCACACATACAGACCTCCACCACCACACATACAGACCTCCACCACCACACATACAGACCTCCACCACCACACATACAGACCACCACCACCACACATACAGCCCTCCACCACACATAAAGGCCCACCACCACACATACAGACCTCCACCACACATACAGACCACCACCACCACACATACAGACCTCCACCACTACACATACAGACCACCACCACCACACATACAGACCACCACCACCACACATATAGACCTCCACCACCACACATACAGACCACCACCACCACACATACAGACCACCACCACCACACATACAGACCACCACCACCACACATACAGACCTCCACTACCACACATACAGACCACCACCACACATGCAGACCACCACCACACATACAGGCCCACCACCACACATACAGACCTCCACCACCACACCACACATACAGACCACCTCCACCACACATACAGACCACCACCACCACACATACAGACCACCACCACCACCACACATACAGACCTCCACCACACATACAGGCCCACCACCACACATACAGACCACCTCCACCACACATACAGACCACCACCACCACACATACAGACCTCCACCACCACACATACAGACCTCCACCACCACACATACAGACCACCACCACCACACATACAGGCATCCACCACCACACATACAGACCTCCACCACCACACATACAGACCTCCACCACCACACATACAGACCACCACCACCACACATACAGACCACCACCACCACACATACAGACCACCACCACCACACATACAGACCACCACAACCACACATATACAGACCTCCACTACCACACACACAGACTACCACCACACATACAGACGTCCACTACCACACATACAGACCTCCATCACCATACATACAGGCCTCCACTCCCACACATACAGACCTCCACCACCACACATACAGACCTCCACTACCACACATACAGACCTCCACTACCACACATACAGACCACCACCACCACACATACAGACCACCACCACCACACATACAGACCACCACCACCACACATACAGGCCTCCACCACCAAACATACAGGCTTCCATCACCACACATACAGGCCTCCACTACCACACATACAGGCCCTCCACCACACATACAGGCCTCCACCACCACACATACAGACCTCCACCACCACACATACAGACCTCCACCACCACACATACAGACCACCACAACCACACATACAGACCCACCACCACCACACATATAGACCCACCACCACCACACATACAGACCACCACCACCACACATACAATCATCCACCACCACACATACAGACCCACCACCACACATACAGACCCACCACCACACATACAGCCCTCCACCACCACACATACAGACCTCCACCACCACACATACAAACCTCCACCACCACACATACAGACCACCACCACCACACATACAGGCCTCCACCACCACACATACAGGCCTCTATCAACATACAGGCCTCTATCACCACCCATACAGGCCTCCAACACCACACATTCAGGTCTCCACCACCACACATACAGACCACCACTACCACACATACAGACCACCACCACCACACATACAGGCCTCCACCACCACACATACAGGCCTCCACCACCACACATACAGGCCTCCTCCACCACACATACAGACCACCACCACCACACATACAGACCCACCACCACCACACTTAGAGACCACCACCACCACACATACAGACCACCACCACACATACAGACCACCACCACCACACATACAGACCACCACCACCACACATACAGGCCACCACCACCACACATACAGACCTCCACCACCACACATACAGACCTCGACCACCACACATACAGACCCACCACTACCACACATACAGACCTCCACCACCACACATACAGACCTCCACCACCACACATACAGACCACCACCACCACACATACAGACCACCACTACCACACATACAGGCCCACCACCACACATACAGGCCTCCACCACCACACATACAGACCTCCACCACCACACACACAGACCACCACTACCACACATACAGACCACCACTACCACACATACAGGCCCACCACCACACATACAGGCCTCCACCACCACACATACAGACCTCCACCACCACACATACAGACCTCCACCACCACACATACAGACCTCCACCACCACACATACAGACCACCACCACCACACATACAGACCCACCACCACCACACATACAGACCCACCACCACCACACATACAGACCACCACCACCAGACATACAAGCCTCCACCACCACACATACAGACCCACCACCACACATACAGACCTCCACCTCCACACATACAGACCTCCACCACCACACATACAGACCTCCACCACCACACATACAGACCCACCACTACCACACATAAAGACCTCCACCACCACACATACAGACCTCCACCACCACACATACAGACCACCACCACCACCACACATACAGACCCACCACCACACATACAGGCCCACCACCACACATACAGGCCCACCACCACCACACATACAGACCTCCACTACCACATATACAGACCTCCACTACCACACATACAGACCTCCACCACCACATATACAGACCTCCACCACCACACATACAGACCACCACCACCACACATACAGACCACCACCACCACACATATAGACCCACCACCACACATACAAACCTCCACCACCACACATACAGACCCACCACCACCACACATACAGACCCACCACCACCAAACATACCGGCCTCCACCATCACACATACATACCTCCACCACCACACATACAGACCCACCACCACACATACAGGCCCACCACCACACATAGATGCCCACCACCACCACACATACAGGCCCACCACCACACATACATTCCTTCACCACCACACATACAGACCTCCACCACCACGCATACAGACCTCCACCACCACACATACAGACCTCCACCACCACACATACAGACCACCACCACCACACATACAGACCCACCACCACCACACATACAGACCCACCACCACCACACATACAGACCACCACCACCACACATACAGGCCCACCACCACCACACATACAGACCACTACCACACATACAGACCTCCACCACCACACATACAGACCCACCATCACACATACAGGCCCACCACCACACATACAGGCCCACCACCACCACACATACAGACCCACCACCACCACACATACAGGCCCACCACCACCACACATACAGACCCACCACCACCACCACCACACATACAGACCACCACCACACATACAAGCCCACCACCACCACACATACAGACCCACCACCACCACACATACAGACCCACAACCACCACACATACAGACCCACCACCACCACACATACAGACCCACCACCACCACACATACAGACCCACCACCACCACACATACAGACCTCCACCACACATACAGGCCCACCACCACACATACAGACCACCTCCACCACACATACAGACCACCACCACCACACATACAGACCTCCACCACCACACATACAGACCTCCACCACCACACATACAGACCACCACCACCACACATACAGGCATCCACCACCACACATACAGACCTCCACCACCACACATACAGACCTCCACCACCACACATACAGACCACCACCACCACACATACAGACCACCACCACCACACATACAGACCACCACCACCACACATACAGACCACCACAACCACACATATACAGACCTCCACTACCACACACACAGACTACCACCACACATACAGACGTCCACTACCACACATACAGACCTCCATCACCATACATACAGGCCTCCACTCCCACACATACAGACCTCCACCACCACACATACAGACCTCCACTACCACACATACAGACCTCCACTACCACACATACAGACCACCACCACCACACATACAGACCACCACCACCACACA
>NC_091152.1:25311286-25317171 GCF_040958095.1 Procambarus clarkii | reverse complement strand
GAGAGCAACAGTGAGGGTGTGGGGGGGGAGAGCAACAGTGAGGGTGTGGGGGGGAGAGCAACAGTGAGGTGTGGGGGGGGGAGCAACAGTGAGGGTGTGGGGGGGAGAGCAACAGTGAGGGTGTGGGGGGGAGAGCAACAGTGAGGGTGTGGGGGGGGAGCAACAGTGAGGGTGTGGGGGGAGAGCAACAGTGAGGGTGGGGGGGGGAGAGCAACAGTGAGGGTGTGGGGGGAGAGCAACAGTGAGGGTGGGGGGGGGAGAGCAACAGTGAGGGTGGGGGGGGGGGGAGAGCAACAGTGAGGGTGGGGGGGGGAGAGCAACAGTGAGGGTGTGAGGGGGGAGAACAACAGTGAGGGTGTGAGGGGGAGAGCAACAGTGAGGGTGTTGGGGGGAGAGCAACAGTGAGGGTGTTGGGGGGAGAGCAACAGTGAGGGTGTAGGGGGGAGAGCAACAGTGAGGGTGGGGGGGGAGAGCAACAGTGAGGGTGTGGGGGGAGAGCAACAGTGAGGGTGTGGGGGGGAGAGCAACAGTGAGGGTGTGGGGGGGGAGAGCAACAGTGAGGGTGTGGGGGGGGGAGAGCAACAGTGAGGGTGTGGGGGGGAGAGCAACAGTGAGGGTGTGGGGGGAGAGCAACAATGAGGGTGTGGGGGGAGAGCAACAATGAGGGTGTGGGGGGGAGAGCAACAGTGCGGATGTGGGGGGGAGAGCAACAATGAGGGTGTGGGGGGGGGGAGCAACAGTGAGGGTGTGGGGGGGAGAGCAACAGTGAGGGTGTGGGGGGGGAGCAACAGTGAGGGTGTGGGGGGGAGAGCAACAGTGAGGGTGTGGGGGGGGAGCAACAGTGAGGGTGTGGGGGGGGGAGAGCAATAGTGAGGGTGTGGGAGGGGGGGAGAGCAACAGTGAGGGTGTGGGGGGGAGAGCAACAGTGAGGGTGTGGGGGGGGAGAGCAACAGTGAGGGTGTGGGGGAGAGCAACAGTGAGGGGTGTGGGGGGGGAGAGCAACAATGAGGGTGTGGGGGGGGGAGAGCAACAATGAGGGTGTGGGGGGGGGGAGAGCAACAGTGAGGGTGTGGGGGGGGGGGAGAGCAACAGTGAGGGTGTGGGGGGGGGAGAGCAACAGTGAGGGTGTGGGGGGGGGAGAGCAACAGTGAGGGTGTGGGGGGGAGAGCAACAGTGAGGGTGTGGGGGGGGAGAGCAACAGTGAGGGGTGTGGGGGGGGAGAGCAACAATGAGGGTGTGGGGGGGGGAGAGCAACAATGAGGGTGTGGGGGGGGAGAGCAACAATGAGGGTGTGGGGGGGGGGAGAGCAACAGTGAGGGTGTGGGGAGGGGGGAGAGCAACAGTGAGGGTGTGGGGGGGGAGAGCAACAATGAGGGTGTGGGGGGGGAGAGCAACAGTGAGGGTGTGGGGAGGGGACAATAGAGGTGGGCAGCCTGCTTGCCATGTGAGGGGGGTCCATAGAATTACCCAAGTCGGCCCAAATCAGGCCAAAACTACCCAAATCGTCCTAGCATTACGTAAGTAATGAAGAAATATGGTATATTTACTTACTATAATGTTGGTGCTACACGTAGAACATGATCAAACCTATTTTTACTCTGAAATAATCTAATTTCATAACGAAATGAGACGTAAATATGTGAGAGGTGACGCCATAGGAAGTTGACGGTCCAAGCGACAATTGTGTGGAGCGACTTATCCAAGATATATGGTCGCCTGGAGAGTGTTTGCTGCCATATCAGCCTCCTGTACACAGTGATCCAGTCGTCGTATTTCATGGCTCAAATTGTCGCAAATTTAATTGGTAATATTAACAAGTAGAATGTGTATTTATAATAATATTTTTCATAAACAACCACAAAATATTTAATATTTATTAAAAAAAAGTGTCTGGAAGTTAAATCAATTCCACATGACAATAAATTTGTTATATAGATACTAGCGTTATTCGTTGGTATGCGTTCGCTATTTAAACTACTCCAGTCCTTTTCGTTCATAGAACACCGAACCCTACACGCTCTCTGATATATTGCTAAATATTCACAAATAAAGATTATATTTATATATGTTATCAGAAAGGCAGATATAAAATAGTTTGTGTTAATGCATCACAGAGATTATACCTTATTAGAGAGGAAAAATATTCATATTTTAAACAAGGCTTCTTGGCCGACGCTCTCCCTTTCGATGGGAACTATGACCTTTTGAAAATCAATGTTAATTGAATCTATATATTGTAAAAAACAAAGTTTTTTATGTCATCAGAAAGACATATAAGCTGCATGTTAATACTTTGGTATAAATATAACTGAAGTGAAAGTGAAGATATATGCCTTTTTATAGTTACTTGATGGCTCGCTCAGGGAGTGTGAAGGCCTGCACACAAGCCAATCAATTTTATAATTAATGTACATATATGCAAAGTAACATCAAAGGTTTTTATTTCAGAATAAAGACAGATGTAGACGATAATGTAAATACATTTCAAGGAAAACATATCTTAAATGAAAGCAAAGATATGGTCAAATAAATAGGCAATACCACACCATCGCCAGTGTCCGGACACATGAATAGTCGCATTAGGTAGGTGAAAGGAAATGTACCCAACCATTTCCATTTACGCGACCAGTTTCCGTTCTTATGTTCTTACTTACATTTATTGAAATTTATCATCATCATCATTTACAGAAATAAATTAACATAAAAATGTAGTAATTTTAATACACAAAACAGAAGTAGATATGTATGTAAATTATGACGCAGGATAGGATCACTATTGCAGAACTATTCGCATACTTTGCGTCATTATATACAGTACTGGAATTTAAAAAAAATCGCGGAATTCAGAGATAACACCATCATTGGTGTCCAAGAAAAGTGTAAGTACTTCATTTATAATGATGTGCTGCCCGAAATCTTAGCGAAGTATCTAAAATTTGCTTACTGTAAGTAATTCATGCAAATGATTGTAAAGCCGTCGCCCAGTTGGGTGGGTGTGGAGCACATGACTGTTAAGCTGCTGCCCAGTTGGTTGGGTGTGGAGCACATGACTTAAGCTGCCGCCCAGTTGGGTGGGTGTGGATGGAGCACATGACTGTAAAGCTGCCGCCCAGTTGGGTGGGTGTAGAGCAAGACTAGTAATTGGACGACTCACCATAGATGTAAAGTGCCTAGTATAGTGACTTGTGAGCCTCTTGATGAATCACTTGTGATACAAAGATTATTGATGTGTGTATTTGTGTGGGTGATTGAATATGTATGTGAATGTATATGTATGTATATGTATATATGCAATTGACGATCACGAAACAATAATCATTTGTATGCGGAAAAATCCATATTTCATTTCTCTGGATTTACCGCATATGTATATATATGTACATGTATGTATGATTATGTGTACATGTATATATAACATTAATAAGAGGAAATGAAGATGAAGAAATGATAAAAAGAATGGCAATAGTGGATAGTAGTAACACACTTAAGAATTATTCAGTAATAAATACAAACTCGTCCTTCACCTGTGATAAAGGAAAGTCAACTTGGAAGGATTCAATTTACATGAAATTAAGATTAGGATACAAATATATCTGGCAATACGGAGTTGATGTCAGTGAAAAAGATAAGGAGTGTAAATTATGTAGTATGCCGCACGCCCACACCTTAGAACATTATGTATTAGAGTGTCAACTTATTGATAACTATAGAAATAAGGAAATAAGTAATGTACCACATCAAATTGTTTGGATGTGTGATAATGGTATGATAGACAGTATACTTAGGAGCTACAAAAATTTTGCCCCAAGAGTGTAACAATTGTATGCTGTACTTACTATATTAACCTGCAATGTTAAATGGGATTCTTGTAATGTTAATTGTCTATTTGTACTTACTGAATTTGTGCGCCCCTTGAGGGACTTGAAGTAGAGGGGGTAGAAATAGCCTAAGTTACTCTATCCCTTTGAGATGTATTTTTTTCTTGTCTCAATAAACATACTTGAACTTGAACTGTAAATATTTGTGGCTTCCTGACCATAAAGTTACCGCCGCAGAGGGTAAGAGACCGGATGTACCCAGTATACAAGCCGCACTAGCTATTAGTTCATAAAAGCTGACAACTTACCCAGATAAACATTACTTCCTAATTATATATATATATGCAAATAATACAATTAAAATGTTTAAAACGTGATTATATATATGTATCATGTGGACAGTTTTTAATGTAATTTTTTCTCCTGATATTCGGGTTCTTTATTATGCTTCATCTTGAGGCAAAGCCCAATACCTTACGCCATATTGATGCTCTGTCTACAGATCATTCTCTCTCTCTCTCTCAAATCATATACATTGATGGTTTCCTACACCGCCACACGGGTGCAGCTGCAAGTGCAGTTGCCTCTACCCATCAGACAGAACTATTTGCCTTGCTTGTTACACTAAAATGTGTACAAGTGTGTGTGTCTATGTATGTATTAACACGATGTACTGAACGGGGTGAGAATAGCTTGAGCTACCTCATCCATTTGTGTGTATTTTACCTCAATAAACTTATTTCAATTTCAATTTCAATTCAAGTCTCCAAACTTGATGCATTAATTGTAAGTGATTTTCTACCATCCTGCATTAATTGTAAGTGATTTCTATCATGCTTAATTGCGCGCAACTCTCTAAGACACAATTGTAACATGACCGTGTCTGAAGCTAGACAGAAAACACAACATTATTAGTGATGGTAACATAAGCCATTTCATGTGAATTCCATCTTCGTTGACCTCCGAAACTTGAGGAATGGTCCAGAAAATAGCTACTAAAGTTTAAGTCAAGTGTGAAGATACTTTAGTTGATACTTAGATACTTCCAATAAGTGTAAACATAAGTGCTGACGATGCTACCTTCATCTATTCAGACCCCAACCCAAACGCACTATATAATAATGAAAATAATAGATTTAAAAAGTCCACTCATGGATGTAAACTAACAAACTCACATCAAACATAAAAAAGACCGACTACTATTTTTGTTCGAAAGTAAATCCTGAAACCAAATTCAACTTCAGATACACAATGTTAACAATAGCAATAATGATTATGGAAAGTTCCTTGACCTATACATAGACAAGAGACTGAACTTCAGCATCCACATACAACACATATGTGTGTAATTACCTAAGTGTAATTACCTAAGTGTAGTTACAGGATGAGAGCTACGCTCGTGGTGTCCCGTCTTCCCAGCACTCTTTGTCATATAACGCTTTGAAACTACTGACGGTCTTGGCCTCCACCACCTTCTCACTTAACTTGTTCCAACCGTCTACCACTCTATTTGCGAAGGTGAATTTTCTTATATTTCTTCGGCATCTGTGTTTAGCTAGTTTAAATCTATGACCTCTTGTTCTTGAAGTTCCAGGTCTCAGGAAGTCTTCCCTGTCGATTTTATCAATTCCTGTTACTATTTTGTACGTAGTGATCATATCACCTCTCTTTCTTCTGTCTTCTAGTTTTGGCATATTTAATGCTTCTAACCTCTCCTCGTAGCTCTTGCCCTTCAGTTCTGGGAGCCACTTAGTAGCATGTCTTTGCACCTTTTCCAGTTTGTTGATGTGCTTCTTAAGATATGGGCACCACACAACAGCTGCATATTCTAGCTTTGGCCTAACAAAAGTCATGAACAATTTCTTTAGTATATCGCCATCCATGTATTTAAATGCAATTCTGAAGTTAGAAAGCATTGCATAGGCTCCTTGCACAATATTCTTTATGTGGTCCTCAGGTGATAGTTTTCTATCTAGAACCACTCCTAGATCTCTTTCTTTATCAGAATTCTTTAAAGATTTCTCACATAATATATAGGTTGTGTGGGGTCTATGTTCTCCTATTCCA
>NC_091152.1:25091286-25306286 GCF_040958095.1 Procambarus clarkii | reverse complement strand
TTCGAATGAATATTTTAGCTGCCAAAGAAAAGAGATTTGAAATTAAATTCCTATGGATACCATCACATGTTGGCATCTCAAGGCATGACACTGTTGATATGCTTGCAAAGACAGCCTGTAGAAAACCAGTGGTAGAAATTTATATGGGTGTTTCATTAGCAATGACAAAGAGAATACTTAAGCAAACATCTAATGAAAATCTCACCGACCTAACAAATTCACAAAGACCTGAAAATTGTAGCATTAAATATTATGATAGATATCGTGCGGAGACATTCACATACAGGATTAATGGAACAAGAACCCGGCAATGTGATGTTATAGTGGCCATAATACGCCTGGGATATAGACGTATCTGGCAGCTTTCTCAAAACCCAAATGTCGAGTACACAATGTGTCAACTTTGTGAAAGAGAAAATATGCACTGCCTTGAACATTATATTGTAGAATGTCCCATACTGACTGACTTTCGCCCTCCTGGGCTGAGGTATGCTGAACTGTGTAATTACTATTTCAATACTGGAACACTTGATGATATATTGAACTTGTACCCTAGATTGACCATGTAACGTATCAATTATACAATGAATGTATGTGATGTAACTCTATAACCTGAGCTTGTGAAAGCACCTTAATCACCTTCAGTGATTAAGTGCTTAATTGCACACTAGTTTCTCTATCAGTTATCTCACCTTGTCAGAGTAAAAGAGACAAATATATGTGTATGTATGTGTGTATATATGTATGTATATATATGTATATGTACGCATACGTCTGTGTGTGTATATGTATGTGTATAAAGTATATGTGGAAGCTGGTCAGAATTCAATTTCACCTTTGTAAATGCACGTTAATGACACTATGTAAAAGACACATCGAACACTTTATGTAGGGCATACGTAAATCTGTGTATTTATGTATTTACGTATGTAGCTTAGCCTAGCATTTTAAAAACACTACAATCACCTTATGTGGTTGATTGTTCAATAAATCCCTGAACTATATGTTTAACAAATCTCTAACCCTATCAATGGAGTTAGTTAGTTTAGTTCTTATATTATGCACCCTATACCCATCTTGTGGGCGGTAGTGGAAAGGGTTAGAGTCCATGGCAGACTGAAGAAAATGTATATATGCTGGTTAGCATTGTTAATGTGTGGCCACGTCTGTGGTAGAAAATAATACAAAAAATCAAATAAAGGTATTATTGAAACTTTATAGGAAAACATTAAATCCTAAATATATCTTTAATATTATACTTGAAATATTGTATACTTTGCTCTCTCCATCGTACTTCTGCACCTGCTGGCAAGTGGTTCGGTGCAGTGTGCAGGTGATGTTCATTACTGGGTGAGCTGGCAGGTGGTGCTCACCTGCCAGCTCACCCAACGAAAATTTGGTTTTTAATACACTTACACATTTATTGGGTCTTTCCTTCACCTTCATTCAAGCACTAGGGTATTACAGTAAGTGTTTTAATTATAATATTTATTAACGTTATTATTTTTAATTTTTATTATTATTATTAGTATTATTAACAGGAGAGGATCGAGTGTGTGTGTGTGGGGGGGGGGGGGGTATAATGGTACACATGTCCACATCCCAATGCCCGCCCTTCCAGGACTGGGGGTGCGGGGGTGTACAATAAACTATACCCACATCCGGCGGCAGCTTGTCGAAGGCGGAAGTGTAGCCTAGAGAATTTGTCATGATAATTAGTGATGACTCTTATTTTGATTATGGGTCCGTAATCCAGTTAAGCTTTTATTCTTAATTTATATTACAATGCTGGTAAAATACACTTCTTGATGATGAGTATGGAGTACAAATGAACTCATTGTGTACCCAAGTTCAAGTTCAAGTATGTTTATTGAGATAAGCAATAAATACATCTCAAAGGGATAGAGTAGCTTAGGCTATTTCAACCCCCCTCTAATTCAAGTCCCTCAAGGGGCGCACAAATACTGTGACTACAAATAGACAAATAACATTACAAGAATCCAAACAAGAATTGTGTACCCTATACTCACAGGATGAATATAGGGTACACAATAAACTACCACTCACATCATGGGTATGGGTTGCACAAGAAACTATCGTGCAGAGGATGAATATGGAGAGCAAAGTAAACAAAGATTCACACGATGAGAAAGGGTTGCGCAATGTCCTATGACTCACAGAATGAGTATTAGCTGCACAATAAACTACAGGTCACAGGATAAGTATGGGTTGCACAATAAATTACAGGTCACAGGATGGGTATGGGCTGCACAAACTACCGGTAACAGGATGAGTATGGGATGCACAATAAATTACGGGTCACAGGATGAGTATGGGTTGCACAAACTACTGGTAACAAGATGAGTATGGGATGCACAATAAATTACCGCACAGAGGATGAGTATAGGGTGCACAAACTGGTTGGGTAAATGGAAATGGTTGGGTACATTTCCTTTCACCTAATGCGACTATTCATGTGTCCGGACACCGGCGATTGTGTGGTATTGGCTATTTATTTAACCATAACTTTGCATTCATTTAATAATTATATTAAGATATGTTTTCCTTGAAATGTAGTTACATTATCGTCTACATGGCTTTATTCTGACAAAGACCTATGGCGTTACTTTGCATATATGCAAAGTAATTATAAAATTGATTGGCTTGTGTGGAGGCCTTCACACTCCCTGAGCGAGCCATCAAGTAACTATAAAAAGGCATATATCTTAACTTTCAATTCAGTTATATTTATGCCAAAGTATTAACATGCAGCTTATATTTATGTCTTTATGATGACATAGAAAACTTCGTTTATTACAATATCTAGATTAAATTAACATTGATCTTCGGAAGGTCATAGTTCCCATATCGGTAAGGAGAGCGTCGGCCATGAAGCCTTGTTTAAAGTATGAATATTTTTCCTCTCTAATAAGGTATAATCTCTGTGATGGATTCACAAAAGCTATTTTATATCTGCCTTTCTGATAACATATACAAATATAATCTTTATTTGTGAATATTTGTTAATTAACCCTTAACATGCTCGGGGTCTAATATCCTGCTATCCACACAGGCGCATGTCATTTTGAAAAAAAAAAAAATTTTTTTTTTTTGCTAATCTGTTAAGTTCTGTTCACTGATCACGGGAAAAATAAAAAAAAAATTCTATTGTACTTACTTTTGTTGCAATAGAGCCGAGAAGCTCTGCGATGACGTCACAATCTGCATGGTCGCTCATGCAGTACACGCCCGGGAGATGTTGCGCGCGGTCCTCAAACAGCCAGAGTTGCCAGAAATATATTTTCGCGCTATTTATTTACAATGTCTAAGCGCATTTTATCTAATTTTTTTCACTAATTGTGTTTCAAATACTGTTTGAACATATTTTGTATCAATAATTGTTGCATATTTGAGTATACACAGGCGCACACAAATGTTTTCAATTACGGCAATATAATATGTCATTACAGTCTATTATATTATATGTTCTGCTTATATGTTTACATATTTACACACTCGCACATGCTATACACACTTTGAAGCACACTTAGAAGATTTCTAGACTGTGGTAGTCATTGAAGCAGTCGACAGCACATAATGGGATACCACACGTTTCACACCATGTTTGCACAAGCTTCCGTTTCTTGTCTCTACGTGTCGTTGTTTTACACACCAAGCAATCACGTTGGGCTATTGCACGCTTCACACCAGGTGGCAAATACTTAAGTTTGTGTGCTAGGAAGCCTTCAGTGTGAGCGAGGCGTGGAGTACCAGCATGCTGCAACAGTGGGTTTATGATGGGCCGCTGAATATCTGGGACATCTTTTGCAAACTTTCCTAATAACTGTATTGCAGCATCAAATACAAAGTCACGGAAAGTGGGCTTACGTCCAGTTCTCACAAGGTACATGTTGAAACAGTTCAGCATGCTCATGTCCACAAGATGGAAGAACACTTTTTTCGTCCACCTACATGTCTTCCGCACACACTCTGCAGTGCCAATCATCATGTCTGATTTATCAATCAACCGCATGTTGATATTATAGTCTAAAACACAGTCTGGCTTATATAGTGGTGCGTTTGTTTTATGGCTCACTTTCCCACTGTTCACCATTGTTCCATCATGAATTGTTGTCAACAAGTTCACCTCTCTTTTGTCTTTCCACCGAACTGACAGAATGTTATCACTTTTCCTTCTCTGACACTCACCAACTGCAATGTCGTTGTCAAACACAGACATTTCCCTTCGTTGTGGCTTTACTGTACCAACCAATCCGGTTCTATTTTCTAGCAAGAACCGAGCTAGCAAGGGACTTGTATAGTAATTATCTGTGTATAAAATGTGTCCCTTGTTCATCCACGGAGCCATGATGGTCTTCACTACACTCCCCGAGAATCCATGTTCCTCGTTACCGGGAATGTCTACATCACTAGCAGAGTACAGAATCATGTGTAACACGTATCCTGTCTCACAATCACAAAGAACAAAAAATTTCAGGCCAAATCGGTTTCGTTTTGAGGGAATGTACTGTTTGAATGGAACACGTCCCTTGAAAAGTATGAGAGATTCATCAACCACCAGCTTCTGTGCTGGTACGTAAAAATCTCTGAATTTTCCAATAACATCGTTCATGTAGTGCCTCACTCGCCACAGTCTATCATCAGGTGTTCGGTCCTGAACACTTCCAAAATGTAGACACCTGAGGAGTATCTGAAACCTGTCTCGTGACATATATTTCCCGAATAAAGGTGTTGGTATTGTCTTGTCCTTGCTCCAATAGTCATTTATTGCATGTTTGTGACAGTGCTTCATCAACAAACAGTGCCAAAAACACATACATTTCCGCCACTGTGGTATTTTTCCAACGCTGCAGTCGTGAAAATTCTGTGATTTCCCTCTCAATCAGGTAAGCAGCATGCAGGTTCGTTTGGTGTACAATGTATTCCATGAGTGGTTCATCATAGAATGCTGTAAAATATTCCATCTCAGCCATGTCCTCACCTTGATTAGGGAAAAGGTTTGTAATCCCTACATCTTTATCGTCAAAGTGAGGAATATTAGGAATAAAGTCGTCACCATCACTCCACTCAAGTACACCAGGCGTCCAGCGAGATGCAGAGGAAAGACAGCGAGGAAGCGATGCATACCGGCGACCAGGAGCTGAATACCGTCTGCGAGAAGCACGGCGGCTACGTGCACGTGAGGTGGGTGCACGTGAACACGAGGGTCTTGGTCCCTCATGTGGTGCCATGCGGTGGCGCTTGGCTGGGCGAGATGCTGCTGACGCGACAATTTCTCGCCCAGTTACACCACTGGTACCAGCCACAGGCTCAATAAAACTTTGATCTGAGTCACTAAACCCAGAAAAGGAGTCACCTCCCTCTGACTCGTCACCCTCAAACAGAAAATATCCACAGGAACTGTGAGGTCGTGGTAGAATTGGGGTAGAAAATGGGCGAGGAGGCATGGGAGAGCGTATAGGCCTCGCCATGGCATGGCGGTCATTCTCACTTTCACTGCTGCTGCTACTATCTCCCGACAACTGTGTATAATCCTCATCGTTGTCTGAATCGTCAAACACACTTTCTTCACCTTCAGAGAATAATTCGTGGGCTATTTGCTCTGGGGTGAGGGACTGAGTGATGCGTGCTCGTGAGGCGTTTGACCGTGCGCTCGCCATGGTGACTCTCGCTAAACTGAGGCCTCCCATGCCATCGGAGCGTGAGCTGGATTTTTTTTCAAAATGGCCGCTGTTTACTAGAGCCCCTGGGCAGCGTATGGGACCCCCAGCTACACCGCGGGCCATTCAAATCGTGCGCGGTACCCATACACTTCATATGAAGTGAAGCGCAGTTGACTGGTAAAACGATTTACACTTCATATGAAGTGATGCGCACTTTAAGGGTTAAGCAATATATCAGAGGGCGTGTAGGGTTCGGTGTTCAATGAACGAAAAGGACTGGATCACTGTGTACAGGAGGCTGATATGGCAGCAAACACTCTCCTGGCGACCATATTTCTTGGATAAGTCGCTCCACACAATTGTCGCTTGGACCGTCGACTTCCTATGGCGTCACCTTTCACATATTTACGTCTAATTTCGTTATGAAATTAGATTATTTCAGAGTAAAAATAGGTTTGATCATGTCCTATGTGTAGCACCAACATTATAGTAAATAAATATGCCATATTTCTTCATTACTTACGTAATGCTAGGACGATTTGGGTAGTTTTGGCCTGATTTGGGGTGATTGGGGTAATTCTATGGACCGTGTGAGGGGCCCTCCCTGATGCCAAAACAAACCCAATACCGACCTACAGTTCCATCGACTGCTAGTCCGGTATATGAGGCTCCAGATACCCAGGCATAGGTACAGTGTAGCAAAATGTGCTTAAGATCATACCTATTTGACTTCTGCCATGTGTACTAAAGGTAAAGCATCTTACCACATATCTGTTGGTGTGCTCGTATGACTTGAGGTGGGTGAGCATATTCTCCTGGTTGATGCGACTCATCTGGCAAAGTTGACACGAGAAAGTCATCTGGTTGTAGTAAATCTCCTTGAAAATGAAGCTCACACCTGCAACACCAAAATGTGTTCTTTACACTAGAGCAAAGGTGTCAAACATGCAGGCAACCACCCTTCCCACGCGCGGCCCGCCACCCTTTCTCCACATAAGACCAGAAGTCATGACAGGATGTGCAAAACACCCCTACTGAAGAACAGAAGTGCAATAAGCATCAACATCAAAGGGCCAAGACTTTTCAACACTCTTCCCCTACTCATACAGAGCCTAACTGGCCAATCTCTGTGTTCAAAAAGATAACTCGACAAACACCTTCAAAGGATATCTGATCAACCAGGCTGTGACTTTCACAAGGCTTACAGGTAACTCTGCAACAGGTACTCTGAGAGAGAACTCTATCAACATCAGAGGCCCGAGACTGTTCAACACGCTTCCACTACACATAAGGGGCATAACTGGCAATCCCCTCACAGTGTTCAAGAGAGAACTGGATAAGCACCTCCAAAGGATACCTGATCAACCAGGCTGTGACTCATACGTCAGGCTGCCAGCAGCCATGTCCAACAGCCTGGTTGATCAGTCCAGCAACCAGGAGGCCTGGTCGACGACCAGGCCGCGGGGACGCTAAGCCCCGGAAGCACCTCAAGGTAACCTCAAGGTAAGGTAAGGCTGCGAGCAGCTGCATCAAACAGCGTGGTGGATCAGACCAGAAACATGTAGGCCTGGTCAGAGACCAGGCTGCAGAGACACTGATTTCAGGAATCTTCAACAGGTAGGTAGTCAGGTCACTGGTTGAGGTTACTCGCCAAGGTTATTGGACCAGGTCACTGGCCGAGATTACTCTCCCAGATCATTGATCCAGGTCATTGGCTAAGGTTCTTGGATCAGGTCACTGGGTGACATCTCTGGTCCAGGCACTGCTTAGCCAAGGTCAATACCCAGGGTACTTACTGCTGGGTAAGTACCCAGCAGTAAGTACCAACAAGTCACTGGCCCAGATTACTAGCCTAATTATATTAACAAATATTGACCCAACTCTCAAGAGAACCAGTCAGGTGAAACAGAGATCCTAAGAGGACGAACACTGGAATGTCTCCGATCAGACAAGAACAGTGATGACGAGGAGAGCAAACTGAAGTGGTGGGTGAAGGCACAAACAGGCATTATACAATGAAGGAACAGTGACCAATAATCTCACTCTTAAGGATTCCCACCCAGGTCTAGTGAGGTTCACAAACAACCACAAATGACTCCCATTATGACGTTCCTGCTAACCCTACTGACTGGCTTAGGTTTAAAAGTAAAGAGAATGACACAAAACACTCACCAATAATAGGGACGGTTGAATCTATTATTTCCTTCTCGAGGCTTCCCGTGGGGAAACTTTTATAAAACATTCCCAGTTTTACACCGCTCACTCCTTTTGCAGGTTGAGCTGGTTGGACTGACATTTGTTGCACAGATGCTCGCTTCTGTTGTACAAAAAAAAAAACTCGTCAATGTCTTTCTAGTCCTCTGACAGTAACTACATGATCAAAAAATTACCTAAAATATTAAATGTAATAATACAAACATTGTTGTTTTTGCAATATTTTGAGAGAAATTTACTGGATGCAGTACTGTACAAGTAACTGATTACCATTAGCAAGAACCAAAGTAATTCACATACAATTCTAAATGCAAAATACCAGAGTTGAATGTAATGAAACGCCATTTTCTAGGTGAGACCCGGAGGCTCCCCAGAGCTGTCCAGGCTGATATGCTAATATCAGACTTTGGCATCAGTCATGTGTATGGAGTTCTGTGGGCCTACCGGGCACCACAAGCCAGAACCTGACCCCCTCAGAGAGGTGCGAGGAACAATGGCCTATAAAAACCCCGTGTGGTTGGAAGCATTCTATGTCTGCCATCGACCAGGTTTAGGCACCCAGAAAGGTAGGCGTCCCAAAACAAACCCCTATTCTGGTGAAAATTGCTACAAAAACCCGAACATGTGGATAGAACTCCCCAAACAGAAACGAGCAACCGAATATGACTTCACGTCGTCGCGCCGCCATCTGCGCAGCTCTTCCCTTCCCGGGAGGGAGAAGGGGGAGCCCCAGAATCCCGCGATGGCCATCCACACCCCAGTTCTGAGGCTGGATATCAAAAACACGTGAAAAACCACCGACAGGAGGGAGGGTTGCCGGGGAGCCTCCGGGTCTCACCTAGAAAATGGCGTTTCATAACATTCAACTCTGGTTTTCTGGGGAAAGCCCCATTGGTTCCCCGGAGCTACCTACCCAAAGACAAAAACAAGAGGGATCTAACCCAGGAGGCGGAAGTCGCTCACTCCCAAACGTGAAGTAGAGACAAAAGATTGCAACTGCCAACCCAAGGCCATACAGGCCCGACAAAGCCCAGGAACATCAACGAAGGCACGCATAGCCAACCTACGAACAACGTAGGCACGGGGATAGACAGCAGGCTGGCAGGACCTAACCACCCCATGAACGACCCGAGAGAACCGTACCCTGGAACAGGGAAGAAGAAAATTGACAGGAACAACCCAAAGCGTGACCCAGGTTACAGCAGCCATGGCACACAAAGGACGGCGAAACGCCACAACCGAACAACACATGATGCACCCGCGGCCAGACCAACCAAGCATCAACAACCCAAGGACCCATCCAGAAAGCAGCCGCATCAGTCATCGACAGAAAAGAAGGAGATGGCTGCAAGTGAACAAATCTATCAGGAGAACCAAAAGAGCCAAACCCCGGCGCCGGAGGAAAGCATGAAGCACCCCGACCCGACCCCCCCCCCCCGAGGCCAATGCCAACACGAAAAAGAGCCTCTGAAAACAATCCAGAACCGAAGGGGCCACAACAAACCGAGAAGAAAAGAGAGCACCCAATCCAAGAACCATGATGGCACAAGCAGCGCAAGAGCAGGCTGGAGGTGAATTACGCCAGAGACAGCTTGCGAATTGGTGCAGAGGGAACATCAAATCTGAAGCAACCTGGAGCAGCTCTGCCAGTGCCACACAAGACAAGGCGACAGTATGTGGTAAGATGATGGCCCTGAACCCCCACAAGAGAAGGGCAAGACCATTCCAACAAAACGCAGCAAACACACTAAGGGATAAAAAGGAAAAAGGAGAAGAAAGGACCGTCGCAAATACCCACACCGCCACCGAGACGAAGCACGCAGGTGGGACACCATCAACGAAGTCACCTGATCACCAACAGATGGTGAGCGACTCAAGGCAGAACCGAACCAGCCCCACCATGGACCGATTGAGCATAGAAAGAGGTGGAGCCGCGGGATAACCTCGGATGCGAACACCGAGCAAGCAGAGCAGGAAACCCAAGCCGGCAAGGAACCAGATGGAACGTTTGCCATACAGAAAACTTCCCAATGCTAGTGAGCTTGCCAAGAGATCGGAAACACTGTGGTTCTGACACAACACTCGTGAGAAGTGACACCACGAGATCGTGAAAATGCCAACTGGCAGGACAAGCCAGGAAACCCGGCAAACCAGGAAAGAACCAATCCGGGTGAACAGAATCGCTCCCCCCCCGAGACTCCTGAAGGACCAACAAGTCCAATAACGGATGACAACTAGAAGCCGCCAGCAGAAAAAAAGGCAAAACGCAGAAGCCGCAAACAGCAAGGGCAAAATTGCGATGAAAAATGAAGAGTCAGGGCCCGGGCCCAGGCCGAGGCCAAGGAAGCAAGCACCGCGAACCGAAACGCGAAGCGAAAAGCAAGGACACAGCAGCCCACAGGAGCGGAGAATGCAGCCCCAACAGGGCAGAACGAAGCATGCAATACCGAAGAAGGTATGAAGAAAACAAACCAGGACATGAACAGCACAAAAACAAAAATGCACCACCCAAAAAGAAACAAAGAAAAAGGCCGGAGCCAGGACCCGAAGCCTAGCATTTCCCGGCCAACGAAAAGAAGCTGCAGGGGCAGGAGGAAGAACAGAAGCTACATTCCCTTGCATACAGGGCAACCCAGAAGCTGGAAGTGCCAAACACGGAGAAGAAGAAAACTCGGGACCAGAACCGAACACAGGGGCAGTGTAAAAGCAGGGAACTGAGCATGGACAAAGTCCAACCTAGCATTAGTAGAGCCAAGCAGCACATACTAAAACACACGACAATGTGTAGGAGAGAAGGAGAACAACAGAAAAATGTAAGGAAAAGACCAGAAAAACAGCCCAAGCACCAGTAGCTAGGGACAAGAGTGTAGAAGGAAGATGAGGAACGAAGAAGACAGGCAGCAAGCGAGAACAAAGGGACATGACCTACCACACACAGAGAAGCCAATGTATATTTATTTATTTATTTATTTATGCATATACAAGAATGTACATTGGGAATGTGAGGATACATAATATGGTAATTACAGTCTTGTAAAGCCACTAGTACGCGCAGCGTTTCGGGCAGGTCCTTAATCTAAGAAAATTTTAAGTAGGTAAATACTTGCAAAAATTTATAGACAAAAAAAAATGATAACAGTTACATGGAATGAAAAAAAGAAGATGAGAGAAAATTGTAGGTACAGTATATTAAAGCACATAGGTAGCTAAGATTGATTGCAATGACAGCTTGAATGGTAGTTGACAAAAATTGGTAGTCATAATACAGCATATGGCTAGTACATAAAAGAAGGCAGCAATGAACACAAAGATAAGGTTGTTTGATACTACATAAAAATTAGGAGATTGGGTAACACTAGGTACAGAGCAAATTTAAAGCTCAGTGTAGGAAACTAAGAAGATGAAATTAGGTACTTTTTGGTTTTGCTTTTAAATAAGGCAAAAGTTTCAGTTTTTCAATTCACTAGGGAGTGAGTTCCATAGACTAGGTCCCTTAATTTGCATAGAGTGTTTACACAGATTAACACTTTCGCTCACCCCGAGCGCCACCCCTCAACTGTGCGATATGGGACCCAGGGTGTCACGGGAGCGCACGTAAATTCTGAAAAGTGTATACTCTCTTCAACTTTGTCACCTTAATTCTCGTCCTACGAGATTAAATTTGGTATCATTGTGTTCGCAATAGAATTCTCTGCAGCACTAAATGCATATAAACTCCAAAAGCCCGGCTAATTACCCACAGCAAACAGAGAAAGTGCGAACGAGTTACCCAGGAGCGCGCAAACGCGATAAAATGTTTTCACTATTTTCACTCTGGTCACCTCAATTTTTGTCCTAGGTCTTTCATTTTGGTCTCAATGGGTTCGCAATAGAATTCTCTAGAGGAACATTAGCATATAAAATATAAAACCTGGTCACGCTCCAACCGCCGAAGAGTTGAAGACGGGCCACGCGTTAGCCGCGAGTGAGCGCTCAGACGCCTTCCAGCTACACTCCCAATTCCCTCCCTTTTCAAGCCTTTCTTTCGCAATTTTCTTCCTGGAAGGGCCTTGTTCATGATCACTATCCAACGTGGAGTAAAAGTAGATAGTTTCTAAAGCCGCAGTAAGAAATATAGCCACGGAAAATAGCCAAAATGTTCACACGTTTGAGATGCGAGGGGAGGCGACATTGGTCACAACAGTGGAGCGAAAACAATGGGCCCATGGCGTGTGCCAAGCCACCTGAGGGCCACGAGGCTCAACAAAGAAAATGGGAAGACATCGGCGCACATTTTAAAACCAGTCCCCAAAAAATCGGATAAAAACCTGATTTTTGGCGATTATTTAAAGTGGATGACGCAATGCTGCGTCATCCCTGGTATTACCGACAGTAAACAGATGACGCAATGCTGCGTCATGCCCGGGCGAAAGTGTTAAGTTTGACCCTGGGGATATCAAAGAGATATTTATTTCTGGTGTGGTGATAATGGGTCCTATTACATCTGTCCAGGGAGAGTTTCAGAGCATGGTTTGCATTTAAGAACAGGGTTTTGTAAATGTAGTTGACACAAGAGAATGTGTGTAGGGAGTTAATATTTAGCAAGTTTAGGGATTTAAACAAGGGAGCCGAGTGTTGTCTGAAAGCAGAGTTAGTTATTATTCTGATAGCAGATTTTTGCTGCGTGATGATGGGCTTAAGGTGGTTTGCAGTGGTAGATCCCCATGCACACATACCATAATTAAGATAGGGGTAGATTAGTGCATAATATAGTGAGAGGAGAGCAGAGTTAGGAACATAATATCTGATTTTGGAGAGAAAACCAACTGTCTTAGAGACTTTCTTAGTTATGTGTTGAATGTGGGTGCTGAAGTTGAGTCTCTTGTCTAGGAATAGGCCAAGAAACTTGCCATCATTTTTATTACTGATATTAATGTTGTCTATCTATAGCCGAATTGCATTTGATGATTTGCTTCCAAATAAGATGTAGTAAGTCTTTTCGATGTTTAATGTTAGTTTGTTCATTGACATCCATAAGTGGACTTTTTTTAATTCATTATTCACAACATTATTTAGTGTATGTGGGTTGAGGTCTGAATAGATAAGGGTAGTATCGTCAGCAAACAATATAGGTTTGAGAATATTAGACACATTAGGCAGATCGTTTATATATACAAGAAATAGAAGAGGTCCTAAGACACTGCCCTGTGGCACTCTAACGGTAATTGGTAGAGTGGAAGAAGTTGTATCATTGATGGTTACATATTGGTGTCTGTCACTAAGATAGGATCGGATATAGTCAAGGGCAAGGCCTCGGATTCCATAATGCTGGAGTTTAAGTAAGAGGTAGTTGTGATTAACAGTATCAAAGGCTTTTCTTAGGTCAATGAAGAGTCCAATCGGAAACTCATTTTTGTCAAGGGCTGAGTAGATAACGTCAAGGAGACTAATGATTGCATCGTTGGTGCTCTTTTGGGACCGGAAGCCAAACTGGCAGGGCCTGAGTATGTCGAATTTTACGAGGTAGGAATAGAGCTGTTTGTAAATCATTTTTTCAAATATTTTTGATAGAATGGGTAGATTTGATATTGGTCTATAATTGTTTATGTCCGCCGGATTGCCTCCTTTATGGACTGGCGTTACTCTTGCTTTTTTGAGGATATGAGGGAAGGTGTGACACTCTATAGATTTGTTGAACAGTAGTGCTATGGGTGGGGCAAGGGCATGGGAGGCTCTCTTGTACACAATGGACGGAATTTCAATGGTGTTCCCTGCCTTGGTTTTTAGAGAGTGTATGATGGACACAACATCTGCCGGGCTGATTGGTGAAAGAAGAAGAGAGTTTGGATAGCTGCCTGTGAGATATGTGTTAATATGTGTCTGAGTCTGTGGGATTTTACTGGCAAGATTAGCACCAACCGATGAAAAGAAACTATTAAATTCATTTGCCATTTCTAAATCAGTTGACGGTATATCCCCATCCTTGTAGAGTTTTATTTGGTTATGTGAGTGTTGTTTAGTTCCAAGGATACTAGAGATTGTTTTCCAAGTGCTTTTCATGTTGCCTTTTGCTTCATTGAATCTATTCACATAATATGCAAGTTTTGCCTTTCTTATGATACTGATAAGCATTGATGAGTACCTTTTAGCTACTTCCTTTGAAACTAGGCCAATCCTAAGTTTCTTTCATATTCATGTTTCTTGTTGATTGAGTTGAGAATGCCACTCGTGAGCCATGGATTGTTTAATCTTTCGTCAGTTACTTGCTTGGTAAGAAGGGGACAATGAAGGCTGTAGAGGCTTAGAATTTTGGAGAGGAAGAGGTTAGCTAATGAATTTATATCCTGGGTATTATTGAATTCAGAATCCCAGTTAATATTGTGAAGTGCATCTGTAAGATTGCCTAAAGCTGATTCACTGTGTAGCCTAAAAGAAAGTTTCTTGCTTTTTGGTGGTGTTATGTTCATGTTTGCTATGATATGGCATTAGATGATATGGAAGACAAACATAACGCGGATGTAATTTACACAGATTTCGCAAAAGCTTTTGATAAATGTGACCATGGTGTTATTGCACATAAAATGCGTTCAAAAGGAATTACCGGAAAAATAGGCAGATGGATCTACAATTTCCTGACCAACAGAACCCAATGTGTAATAGTCAACAAAATAAAATCCAGCCCATCAACCGTGAAGAGCTCAGTCCCCCAGGGTACTGTGCTTGCTCCAGTACTTTTTCTCATCCTCATTTCGGACATAGACAAGAACACAACCTATAGCACTGTATCATCCTTTGCAGATGACACTAGGATCTTCATGAGAGTAGGCAACATAGAGGACACGGCGAACCTCCAGTCAGATGTAGATCAGGTCTTTCTATGGGCTACAGAAAATAATATGGTGTTTAACGAAGATAAGTTCCAGCTCATGCGCTATGGAAAAAATGAAAATATAAAAACGGAAACCACGTACAAAACTCAGGCAAATCATAACATAGAACGAAAAGGCAATGTAAAGGATCTGGGTGTACTCATGTCGGAAGACCTTACCTTTAAAGAACACAATAAAGTAGCCGTCACAACTGCAAGAAAAATGACAGGTTGGATAACAAGAGCTTTTCACACTAGAGATGCTATACCGATGATGATACTTTTTAAAACGCTTGTGCTCTCTAGAGTAGAGTACTGCTGCACAATGACAGCACCTTTCAAAGCTGGAGAAATTGCTGACCTGGAGAGCGTGCAGAGATCCTTTACTGCTAGAATCCACTCAGTAAAACATCTGAACTATTGGGACCGACTAAAGAGCCTAAAACTGTACTCCCTTGAGCGCAGGCGGGAGAGGTACATAATAATTTACACGTGGAAAATATTAGAGGGGCTGGTCCCAAACCTGCACACAAAAATAACATCACATGAGACCAGAAGACATGGCAGGATGTGCAGAATACCCCCGTTGAAAAACAGAGGTGCAACTGGTACTCTGAGAGAGAACTCTATCAACATCAGAGGTCCGAGACTGTTCAACACGCTTCCACTACACATAAGGGGCATAACTGGCCGACCCCTCACAGTGTTCAAGAGAGAACTGGATAAACACCTCCAAAGGATACCTGATCAACCAGGCTGTGACTCATACGTCAGGCTGCGAGCAGCTGCGTCCAACAGCCTGGTTGATCAGTCCGGCAACCAGGAGGCCTGGTCGACGACCGGGCCGCGAGGACGCTAAGCCCCGGAAGCACCTCAAGGTAAGGTATAATAAGATTCCTTAGGTTGTCTGAGAAAGAAGCTATGTTAGTATTGGGAAATCTATAGATGGATCCAATAGTCAGAGGATTTAAAGGATTTAATTGTAAACTGAGCAAAAGTATATTCACAGTAGTCATCTCTGTCACTAATAACACTGTTGCAGATAAATGTATCTCGGTAATATATAGCTGTGCCACCACCTTTTTTATTAGGCCTACAGTTATGAATGGCTTCATAACCAGCTAAGTTGTAGAGTTGGGTATAGTCTTTATTTAGCCAAGTTTCTGTCAAAATAATGAAAGATAAGGGCTCATAGGCACATGGAAGGCACTTCCAGATATATGGAAGGGCTCAGCCAGGCACTGCATGACGGTCAAGGAATGAGTGTCCAAGATAAGATCACGAAAAACGGGACCGTGCCCCCACCGTGTAACAAATAACACAGACGAACAAGGAAGCCCACATGAAGAAGCACGCCATGGGCCAAACAAAACGCCACAACCAATCCCCCAACACTCATCCAAGAACTATGAACCAGCGCCTTGCCGAAAGAGATGCCCGACCTCAAACTCACCTGCAGAGCATAAGCACTAACGTGTCACAACACATCGTAGCCACGAATATTCCGGGAGCACCGCTGGTGGAAGAAGGGCCAGAGCCGCACATGCAGGAGAAAAGAAGGTTAGAGGTGAATGTGGCACCCCACACCCGTATGCAGAGAAAAACTAGGAGTCTGCCCCATATCGGTAATCCAGAACACCCACAGTATCTACAAGGCCTGGACTGGAGAGATAAAAAGGAGCGAAAGAGGCGAAGCACCCTAGAGAAAAGGACGTGGAATACCAACACTTGCATACACCATCCATAAAATAAATTCCCACGGCGCATGCGCAGGACACATGAGGTCCAAACCGCACAACCCGCCCGGCAGGGAGGCGCCAACTAAGAATATTAAGGAATATCAGCAGTGCCGAGACAGAGCACGGAGAGAAGATATAATTACAAAAAACGAGACGGTACCAAAAACCAAGCAGCAGCACGGAAGAGGACCAACGAGTCCTAGAAAGGACTGGAGGTAAGCCTCACCAGAAGACGACAAACGTTCCAATAATACGGGAAGAATCGAAGACCTTCCAGAACCTTCGAGATCCTACAGAAGCAAGCACAAAATCACGAAGGCTCATAAAGGCACAGTTGCACCCAAGACCAAAGGTCATACAGAACCCCGATACGAGGGGAACATGACCCCAACATGACGGAGAAGTCCCGTCCCAGAGAAGAAGGGTGAGAAAACGGAGTACCCACTGATACGACGGAACTGACGGACCTGAAGGGACAAGGAACCGAACCCAGGGAGGGGGCCAACGCCTAACAACTCGTACGCAGAGGGGAGGGAAAAGAAAACTCCACTCCCCATAACCGCAAGCCCTGCACAGAGGATAGAAAAACCCCAGCAGGGTCCAACGGGTTCGAGGCCCCCCCCCCCAAGTCAGCCCCTCCGCAGCCCCAAGAACCTCCAAGGCAGGCCCCAGGGCCGAGCCTTCCCCCACCCCAAAGCCCCAGCCTCACAAGAAAAAGCCGTGGCAGCCGGATAAAGACTAAGGAAGGGAGCCCACTGGCCGACTCATACAAGATGGCTGGACGAACAGGCTCGAATGCCTCCGTTGCTACCCCGGAAGGGAAAATCCCCAAGACCGCCCGAGTCTTAAGACCATCGAATCCCCGCCCCGACTCTAAACCCACAGACGGTGAGGATCCGGATGCAGGGAGGAAAGGGGGGGGGGGACCAGACTAAACCACAACAGGGGAAAGACAAGGGGGCACGGACAGAAACAAAACAGAAGCGACCAACACCCATAAGCCCCATCACAACAACCGAAACGGGGTAGCCTCGGGGCTTCTGGGAAGCAAACAACCTAGCGTATTGCTACCACCTGAACCCAACGTGCAATGCCTGTGGTGCCTGCACCCGCATAGTCAGCATAAAACAGGGTAACGGAGACAAACAAGCAACAAAACTTGCAGGACTCCGGGTTGAAGGTACCACCGACCCAACAGGCAGTAGATGGAAGCAAAAACAGCGAGTCACCCTGAGAACTAGGAGCGGGTACCACCTGAAGAGAATTTAGTACCCAGGAACCGTACTCAGGGGGCAACCATGGGAGCCCCCCCCCCACCAGGCAGAAAAACAAAAAGAAAAAGAAAACCCCGCAAGAGGACAGCGTACCCAGGTGAAACAGAGCCGGCCACGATGAATGGTGAAAACAAGCTGCACAGTACCGTGCGCCCCGCACCAGTGCAAACTGCCCCTTACCCTAAGGTAACAAGGGAGACAAAACACCCCAGCACACACTCCTTCCCCCCCACCCCCACCTACCTCAGAACCCCTGGTAACTACCCCACAGAAGGATGAGCCTACCCAAGCAGCAATGCCCATGGAACAGCTTCCTGCACTAGTGGGGAGGGTGGGTGAAAATGGACATAGGAAAGTGAGCTTCAAGGTAATGTACTCAAACATCGATGGGATTACCAACAAAGCAAGTGAACTGGCAGAAAAGGCTCAGGAAGAAAACCCAGATGTAATAGGACTCACAGAAACAAAATTGTCAGGAGTCATAACAAATGCTGTGTTTCCAAAGGACTTTTATATAGTAAGGAAGAGCCAACTGTAGCCTCTGTTTTAACGCAACAGTAAAATGTGTACTTGGATGAAAAAACTATTCTTCGCGGCGGGGATCGTATTCCAGGGACCTGCCAGAAACACTACGCGTACTAGTGGCTGTACAAGAATGTAACAACTCTTTGTATATATCTCCAAAAAAAAAAAAAAAGAGATGGGAGAGGAGGAGTGGCTCTGCTGATAAGGAAGGACTGGAGCTTTGAAGAGATGGAAATTCCGGGTTGCGACGGATTCAGAGATTACTTAACAGGAACTATGACAATGGGTGGACCTAAGATAATAGTGGCAGTCATTTACAACCCTCCATTAAATGACAGAAGACCCAGACAAGAGTTCGACAGAAACAACATGGCTACCATTAACATAATAGAGAGAGCAGCTTCAGTTGCTTGCAGGAATGGATCCAGACTCTTAATCATGGGATACTTTAACCATGGAAAGATAGACTGGGAGAATGGGGACCCACATGGAGGTGAAGACACATGGAGATCTAAACTTTTGGAAGTGAGTACAAGGAACTTTCTGAGCCAACATGTCAAGGGGCCCACAAGAATGAGAGGAAACGACCAACCAGCTAGACTCGACCTGATATTCACCTTAAATGACTCAGAAATAAGGGAAGTCAAATATGAAGCCCCCATAGGAATGAGTGACCACAGTGTATTGATATTTGAGTATCTGGTAGAAGTAGGGATAACCTATCCAATTGGAAGGAAAAAGACTAAATTACCGAAGAGGAAAATATGACGAGATGAGGAACTTCCTAATGGGAATACCATGGGAAACAGAACTCAGAGAAAAGACTGTACAGGATATGATGGATTATGTCACTCAGAAGTGTCAGGAGGCTGCAGACAGGTTTATCCCAGTCCAAAAACTAAAAAATGAAAAGCAACAGAAGAATCCGTGGTTCAACCAGGAATGTGCGGCAGCACACCAATTGAGTAAAAGAACATGGCGAAACTACAGGAACAACAGAACACCAGAGAGCAGGGAGAGATACCAGAGGGCCAGAAATGAGTACATCAGAGTGAGGAGAGAAGCAGAGAGGCAGTACGGAAATAACATCGCAAGTAAAGCCAAGACCCAACCAAAACTGCTCCACAGCCACATCAGGAGGAAAACAGCAGTGAAGGAACAAGTGATGAAACTGAGAATAGGGGAGAACAGATACACAGAGAACGGCAAAGAGGTGTGTGAAGAACAAGAAATTCCAGGAGGTCTTCACAATAGAACAAGGAGAGGTCCCTGCACTAAATGAGGCGGCAAACCGAACAACCTTGGAGGAAACTTACCTCACCAGTGATGAGGTCAAAAGGATTCTGTTGGAGCTGAATGTGTCAAAAGCTGTTGGGCCTGACAGAATCTCACCATGGATTCTAAAAGAAGGTGCAGAAGCATTAAGTGTGCTACTCTCTATGGTGTATAACTGGTCACTGGAAATGGGGGACCTTCGGGAAAGCTGGAAGACAGCTAATGTAGTCCCAATTTACAAAAAGGGTGACAGGCAAGAGGCACTGAACTACAGGCCAGTTTCCCTAACTTGTATACCATGCAAGGTGATGGAGAAGATTGTGAGGAAAAGGCTCGTAGAGCATCTGGAGGGAAACAGCTTTGTAAGACACCACCAGCAGGGGTTCAGATGGTAAATCATGCCTCACAGGCCTAATAGAATTCTATGACCAAGCAACACAAATTAGGCAGGAAAGAGAAGGGTGGGCAGACTGCATTTTCTTGGACTGTCAGAAAGCCTTTGACACAGTACCTCACAAAAGGCTGTTACAAAAGTTGGAGCAGCAGGCAGGAGTCAGAGGTAAGGTGCTCCAGTGGATAAGGGAGTATCTAAACAATAGGAAACAGCGAGTAACGGTGAGGGGGGAGGCATCAGAGTGGCGAGATGTCACCAGTGGGATTCCATAGGGCTCTGTTCTCGGACCCATCCTGTTTCTAGTATATGTAAACGACCTTCCAGAGGGTATAGACTCATTCCTCTCAATGTTTGCTGATGACGCAAAAATTATGAGAAGAATCAAAACAGATGAAGATAGACAGAGACTACAGGATGACCTGGACAAACTGGAGGAATGGTTTAGAAAATGGCTGCTAAAGTTTAACTCAGGAAAGTGTAAAGTAATGAAATTAGGCAAAGGGAGCAGAAGGCTGAACACAAGGTACCATCTGGGAGGAGAAATCCTACAAGAGTCAAATACATAGAGAGAAAGATCTGGAGATCGATATCACACCGAACCTGTCCCCAGAGGCCCACATCAAAAGGATATCAGCGGTATATGCTAGACTGGCCAATATAAGAACTGCCTTCAGAAACTTGTGTAAGGAATCGTTCAGGACCCTGTATACCACTTATGTAAGACCAATCCTGGAGTATGCAGCTCCAGCCTGGAGTTCATACCTAGTTGAACACAAGACAAAGTTAGAGAAGATTCAGAGGTATGCCACCAGACTGGTCCCGGAACTGAGAGAAATGAGTTACAAGGAAAGGCTAAGGGAACTGAACCTCACAACCCTGGAAAACAGAAGAATAAGGCAAGACATGATAACCACCTACAAAATTCTCAGGGAAATTGACAGGGTGGACAAAGACAAACTCTTCAGCACGGGTGGAACACGAACAAGGGGGCACAGGTGGAAACTTAGTACCCAGATGAGCCACAGAGATGTTAGAAAATTTTTTTTCAGTGTCAGAGTAGTTAACAAATGGAATGCATTTAGTGGTGTTGTGGTGGAGGCAGACTCCATACACAGTTTCAAATGTAGATATGATAGAGCCCAACAAGCTCAGGAATCTGTACACCTGTTGATTGACAGTTGAGAGTTGGGACCAAAGAGCCAGAGCTCAACCTCTGCAAACACAACTAGGTGAGTACACAAAGGGAGGCTGAAAACCGAGTAGTAAACGGCCTAACAGAGGCAGAACTCGAGGAACTTGTAGAAGGTGGCCTCAAGCCCCAAGGGCAGTACTTACAGGGAACCTAGGGAAGGAAGCTCTAGGCACATGCAGCCTGAGTACTGAAGAATCACTCCTGGCTCGTGCACCACCTAGAAGACAGAACCACACACACACAAGGCACAGTGCTGAAACAATCAGTGGAGCCAGAGCACACGACCGCAGCCTATAGCATCAGCCTCGGAACTGGGGTGTGGATGGCTGACACAGCGGTCTGGGGCTCCCTCTCTTAAGGGAGGGAGCTGTGCAAACGGCGGCGCGACGACGTGTGATGTCATACTCATGTTTGCTCGTTTCAGTTTGGGGAGTTCTATCCACTTGTTCGACTTTTTGTAGCAATTTTCACCAGAATAGGAGTTTGTTTTGGGACGCCTACTTTTCTGGGTGCCTAACCCAGTCGATGGCAGACATAGAATGCTTCCAACCACACGGGGGGTTTCTATAGGCCATTGCTCCTCGTGCCTCTGTGAGGAAGTCAGGTTCTGGCTCGTGGTCCCTAGTAAGCCCACAGAACTCCATACACACGACTGATGCCAAAGTCAGACATTAGCATATAAGCCTGGATAGCTTCAGGGAGCCAACAGGGCTCTCTCAGAAAAAAAAAAAACTAACGTTGAATGTATGAAACGCCATTTTGTGGGTGTGCACCGGAGACGCACACCCACATTGGACGCACACCCACATAGCCCTGAAGCTATTGGGCTAATGTGTGATATACATTAGATCTGGGCATTAGTCTTGGAGTTCAGCCTACCAAGGACCATGAGCCAGAACCATGAGGGAATGAGGGGACCATGGCCCCCCTCAGAGAGGTGCAGGGAGCAATGGCCCCTGGAAAACCACCTTGTGGTTGGGGGTTTTCCTTATTTGCCATCAAATGGGGTTTGGCACCCATAAAGGTAAGCATAACAAAAACTCTACATGGTAAGAAAATGACAACAAAAACCCGATAGAGAAAGGCAGAACCCCTTCCAATCCCAAGGAAACACTCAAACAAGCAAACGTCACATTTCCACTGCAGCATCGCTCCTTCGCACAACCCTCCCCTCCCTGAAAGGGGGAGCATCGGACCTCCCCGCGCCGGCTACTAAGCACTCCAGTTCGAAAGCAAAGCATCAAACAATATGGAAAAATGCCGACTGGAGGGAGGGAGGGTTACCAAGGAGCCTCCGAGGCTCACCTAGAAAATAGCGTTTCATTACATTCAACTTTGGTTTCCTGTGGGGAGCCCCGACAACTCACTGGAGCTACCCAAAGATAAAGAAAAGAGGGACTTTCCTGGGAGGCGGCCGCCACACACTCCTCAATGTGAAGTCGAGACAACTGGCTGCAACCTGCGACCCAAGGCAACATAGGAATGCCCAGGAGCAGGAACGTTAACCATATAATGGGTGGCCAGGACCCTGTTCAACCTCCAAAATCCTCCGCGCCCGAATATCAGCCCAGCACATTAACCTGTCCTCTTAAAAATAATGTCACTTTTGGCCGTTTGCCCGAAAGTGGACATAATTTGAAAATGAAAATAAATTTGGGATTTCTTTTTTAAACAACAGTAAGTTAAGGGTCCTCTAGTAGGTTAGTTAGGTGGGCAGGAAATTCTCAAAGTTTCAAATTTTTATGAAAAATGTTAATTGAAAGTTTCCTCTCCTAACCTTTCCGTGTACGCCGGACAACTCAAACAGAAAACGGGACAGTACGTCACTTTTGTGAGTCATTTAATTTCAAATTATGTCCACTTTTGGCCATGGCGCGCATACAAGCGAAAAGCGACATTTTTAAGAGGACGGGTTGAGGACATATTGCCAAACACGGCAGCCAATGCAGCAAACTTCCTAATGCCATGGGTACGAGGATAGACTGCAGGCTGACTAGACTTAACCCCCTGGGCTGCTCTTGCAATTATAGCCTGGAACATATCCAGGCTCAAGAAAATAAAAAATTTTGTCTTATGAAAGTGTTCATTTGTGTTACCCGATTGCATGAAAAATAATAAAATCGTAGGTGGCATATTTTGGCCACAATAGGGCGAGGAAGTCTTGGAAAGAAAAAAACAGCGCTGAATGTAATGGAATGACATTTTATGGGCGAGACCCATAAGCTCCCCGGAGCTATCCAGGCTGATATTGCGAATGTCAGACTTTGGCATCAGTCGTGTGTATGGAGTTCTTTGGGCCTACCAGGGACCACGAGCCAGAACCTGGCCCCCCTCAGAGAGGTGCAAGGAGCAATAACCTATAGAAATCCCCCGTGTGGTTGGAAGCATTCTATGTCTGACATCGATCGGGTCAGGCATCCAGAAAGATAGGTGCCTCAAAAGAAATCCCCTATTTTGGTGAAAATTACTACAAAAAGCCGAATTAGTAGATAACTCCTGAAACAAAAGCGAGTAATCGAACATGACGTCACATGTCGCCGCGCCGCTGTATGTGCAGCTCCCCCCTGCCTAGAAGGTGGAAGGGGGAGCCCCAGTCGCCCGCACCAGCAATCCACACCCCAGTTCTGAGACTGGATATCAAAATACATGAAAAAAACACCGACAGGAGGGAGGGATGCCGGAGAGTCTCCGGGTCTCCCCTAGAAAATGGCATTTCATTACATTCAATGCTGGTTTTCTGGCGGGAGTCCCTTCAGCGCCCCGTAGCTACTTACCAAAAGATGAAAACCAGAGGGATTTACCCGGGAGGCGGGCACTGCTCACTCCTCAACGCGAAGTCGAGACAACTAGCTGCAACCATCGACCCAAAGTGACACAGGCCCGACTAGGCCCAGGAACGTTCACCAAGACGCAGCTAGGACCCTATTCGACTTCCAAAAAACCCGCGCCTGAATGTCAGCCTAAGACATGTTACCAAAAACAGCAGTAAGTGCAACAAACTTACGAACGTCATGGGCACAGGGATAGACCGCAGGCTAGCAACCGGACAACAAATTATGCACCCCCAGCCTAACGAACTAATAATCAGCAACCCAAGAACTTCTCCGGAAAGCAGCAGTATCATTCTTCACCAGAAAAGAAGTAGACGGTTGCCAACGAACAAACCCACCACCAGGACCAAACGAGCAGAAACCCCTGCACCGGAGGAAAGCATGAAACTCCCCGACCAGACCCCCAGAGGCCAATGACAACAAGAAAAGAGCCTTAGAGAAACAGTCCTGAACCGAAGGGGCCTCAACAAACCGAGGAGAGAGATAAGAGAGCACCCTGTCAAGCGACCAGGACAACTCAAGCGGCGCATGAGCAGACCGGAGGTGAAACAACGCATGAGACAACTTGCAAAACGGTGCAGAAGTAACATCAATACTGAAAGTAAGCTGCATCGGCTCCGCCAACGCAGCAAGATAATTTTTGGTTGCAAAGAAAAGGAGATAACATCTAGGTCAGAAAGAGCTATAGAAGAAGCGAAAGTAGTAGATAAAATTGTTGGCCTCGTGGAGGTCTTACTACCTTAGAGAATGTGTGCGACTATAGGGGAATAGGCAGGTATGTAAAAGGGAAAGATCAACCTTTAAGTATCACTCTAAACGGTGCCAAACAGATGGAAGAAGTACTAAGGAATGCCAGAAAATTACAAAGTGATGAGGATGGGAAAGTGTGGTCATTAAGACATGATCTTTCAAGAGAAGCTGAAACTAAACCTCGTAGAGACAAAACGTCTAAATGAGAGCAGAAACGGAAAAGAAATAAATTCTTTTTTCTACAAAGTGATAGGGGTAGGTGGGCCACTAAAATGCTACAAAAAGGCAAACCAACAAAATTGCTAGAGAGAGAGGGGAAATGATGAATAAGGAGAAGGGGAACATGTTCCTGAAAATAGTATACACCAATGTAGATGGAGTGAGATCGAAGATGATGGAGTTAAGTAATGTAATACAGCTGCAGACACCAGACATTGTTGCACAAACAGACAAAACTTGAAGATGTTATTTTAAATGAGGTCATATTCCCAAGGGGCTACTCGATTTGGAGACGGAACAGAAAAATTAGGAAAGGCGGTGGCGTTGCTGTGCTGGTGAAAGAACACCTAAAGGTGAACGAAATAATGATTGCCAATCCACGAGAAGCTGACATAATAGTAGTAGAGATCTGCCACGAGGATGATAAACTAATGATCATAAATGCATAGTCAACCGCCAAGCAACACATGAACAAAGGAGGAGCTAGATATTAAATGAGGGGGTCTTATAACAATAATATGAGAGATTATAGCGAGAACGGATAAAGATAGATCACGACTGTTGATAGTCTGGGACTTCAACTTGAAATCCATAGACTGGGAAGCATATAAAACTAGAACATAGGATTTTTGGACCTGTAGATTTGTAGACCTCATCCTGGAAATATTCTTGTATCAACATGTTAAACAAGCTACGAGGATGAGGGAAGGAGACGTTACCTCAATGCTAGATTTATATATTTACTACGAAGGAGGAAGAGATATTTGACATTCAGTACCTTCCTCCCTTGGGTAAAAGTGACCATGTCTTTTTGGGAATAAAGTATGTAATGCATTATAGTCTGGAAGAAAATAAGGAGGTTGAAGCAGTTGAAAAAACCTGATTTCAGGAGAGGACCTTATTGCGACCTCAGAAAACACTTTAGTGAGTATAATTGGACAGACTTGTTGCAAGGCAAGGAAGTAAATGAGATGCATGTCAATTTTTGTGAAATATGATAAAGGCATACAAAAATTTATACCAAAACAGAGATGCAGAACTAGGAAACAGGATTGGTTCAACAGAAATTGCGAGAGGGCCAGACCAAAAGACACAAAAATAGAATCAATATAGGAAGAGGCCAAACCCTCAAACATACCAGCGATACAAAGATGCTAGAAACAACTACACGGCAGTGAGGAGGCAGAAAGAAATTTTATAAAAAGGGATTGCAGACAAATGTAAAACAGAACCAGGTCTATTCTATAAATTCATAAACAACAATTGCAGGTAAAGGATAATATTCAGAGATTGAAAATGGGAAATAGATTCACGGAAAATTAAAAGGAAATGTGTGAAACATTAAACGAAAAGTTCCAAAGTGTGTTTGTACAAAATGAGATCTTCAGGGAACCAGACAATAAGAATTCCAGAAAACAACTTGGAGCACATAGAGGTGTATAGAGACGAAGTGGAAAGAATGCTCTAGGAGCTAAGTAAGAACAAAGCAGTTGGCCCGGATGGAGTTTCACCATGGGTTCTGAGAGAATGTGCCCCTGAGCTCAGCATTACATTTCAACTGATTTTTCAGGCATCCCTGTTTACAGGAGTTATAGCTGATGTGTAGAAAAAGGCTAACATAGTTCCAATCTACACAAGTGGCAGCAGGGAAGACCCCCTTAATTATAGACCTGTATCATTGTCAAAATATTGGAAAAAATAATTCAAACTAAATGGGTAGAACACCTGGAGAAAAACGATATAATATCAGACAGTCTGTATGATTTTCGATCTGGAAGATCCTGTGTAACGAACTTACTCACTTTCTATGATCGAGCCACAGAGATTTTACAGGTAAGAGATGGTTGAGTTGACTGCATCTATCTGGACCTAAAGAAGGCTTTCGACAGAGTTCCACATAAGAGGTTGTTCTGGAAACTGGAACATATTGGAGGGGTGACAGGTAAGCTTCTAACATTAATGAAAAACTTCGCGACTGACAGAAAATGAGGGCCGTAATCAGAGGCAATGTATAGGATTGGAGGAATGTCACGAGTGGAGTACCATACGGTTCAATTCTTGCACCGGTAATGTTCATTGTCTACATAAACGATCTACCAGTTGGAATGCAGAATTATATGAACATGTTTGCTGATGATGCTAAGATAATAGGGAAGATAAGAAACCTAGATGATTATCATGCCCTTCAAGAAGACCTGAACAAAATAAGTATATGGAGCAACATTTGGCAAATGGAATTTAATGTGAATAAATGCCATGTTATGGAATGTGGAATTGGAGAACATAGACCCCACACAACCTATAAATTATGTGTGAAATCTTTAAAGAATTCTGACAAAGAAATGGATCTAGAGGTGGTTCTAAATAGAAAACTGTCACCTGAGGACCACATTAAGAACACTGTACGAGGACCCTAGGCTACACTTTAACTTCAGAATTGCTTTTAAATACATAGATGGAGAAATACTAAAAAAATTGTTCACGACTTTTGTTAGACCAAAGCTGGAATATGCAGCGGTTGTATGGTGCCCATATCTTAACACTTTAACTTTAGTGCGCGCGGCACTTGCTGAAAATAAAGCGGGTTGTGCGCGCGGCGTTCTGGGCGTTCAAGCGTAAACACAAAAAAGTGTATAATCTTTTCACGCTCCTAACATCAATTCTCGAGCTACGTTTTTCATTTTGGTATCAATGCGTTGGCAATAAAATTCTCTACAAGATCATATGCATAAAATGTCACCAAAGCATTTGCTATCCCACCACGAAGTAAATAAACACGAAGATGACTCGCCGTGACACCCAAACAGGAAGTAAATGTTCATACTCTTTCGTTTGTTGCCAGCCTCACAGTCATCCTACAGCGCTTATTTTGATATCACTGAACTCACAATAAAATTCCCCACCCAGACATATGCCTATCAATGTCTAATTATGTTCGGCACGAGTGTGGGAACTGGGCGAAGCGTTAGCCGTGATTTCAGCAGCGACGACACTGTTGTGATGCAGTGCTTTGAAAGTTTATACTTATTTCACTGTCCTGACAATATTTCTTGAGCTACATATTTCATTTTTATAGCAATGTGTTCGCAATAGAAAGTTCTATAAGAACATGGGTAGAATTGGCCAACAGAGCGTCAAATAAATTTGTGGCGAATAAAATCTTACGCGAATCTTACGCGTGTTTGTACCCGTGAGCGTAAAAAGTTTTTACTTTGCTCATGTTTTTTCAAGTTTATACTTGATTCACACTTTTTTTTTTTTTGTATAGTGTTCGGAATAAAATTCTCTACACAGACATATGCATATAAATGTAGAATCATGATCGCGGCCAACACAAGAGTGTGTGAAGTGGGCGATTACCCTCGTTGTGTCACCAACTCAATAGTCTCTCCTCTAAGTTACAATACATTGCCGTTTTCTCAAATAGGCACTGTGCCTATTAGAGAAAACACAAATTTATTGGCAAACATATTCATACAAACCCCAAGTCGATCGAGTAGTAAATACCCAATATAAAACACGGTCCGTAAATTTACGTCATGATCCGACAAGCGGTTAAGCAAAACGCCCGTAATTCCAAGTGGAAAATCCAGAAAAGTGTTAAGAAGCACATCAACAAACGTGAAAAGGTGCAACGACATGCCACTAAGTGGCTCCAAGAACTGAAGGACAAGAGCTACGAGGAAAGGTTAAAGGCATTAAATATGCAAAAACTAGAAGATAGAAGAAAAAGAGGTGATATGATCACTACATACAAAATAGTAACAGGAATTGATAAAATTGAAAGGAAAGAATTCCTGAGACCTGGAACTTCAAGAACAAGAGGTCATAGATTAAAACTCATGAAACAAATCTGCCGGAGAAATATAAGAAAATTCACTTTTGTAAACAGAGTGGTAGACAGCTGGAACAAGTTAGGTGAGAAGGTGGTGGAGGCTAAAACCGTCAGTAATTTCAAAGTGTTATACGACAAAGAGTGCTTGGGAGACGTGACACCACGAGCGTAGCTCTCATCCTGTAACTACACTTAGGTAATTACGATAGGAAGCGACAGTATTCGGCATAAGACAACGGTCCTGGAACAACTAAGAAAGAAAGAACATGACAACCTTAACAGACAGCGAGGTACACCTACAAAGCGAAAGAAACGGAAGGACCGCCAAGAGACCTCATACTGCCGCTGAGACGAAGCATGCAAGTGGGACACCAACAATGAGGCCACCAGATCACCGTACAGGTGATGATAGACCCGAGTCAAAAATACCATAAACGAAGACTCAAGGAGAAGATCGAACCAGACACGTGATGCACTGGACTGATCTGCTGGAAGAGGCGGAGTCGCGGGAAAACCTTTGGGTTCGGACACCAAGCAAGCAGCGCCTGAAACCAAGGCTGGGCTGGCCACCACAGGGCCAAGAGGACTACTCTCCCCAGGTAGGTCTCCAAGTGAGTCAGGACCTGGAGCAATAGCTGAACCGGAGGAAAGTAATACAGGAACCCCTAACTCGACCAATCCTGCCGAAAGGTACCGACCCCAACGGCCTCTCAGTCAGAGAACGGCGCCACATATATCGGAAGGTGCTGTGACCACGCCGACACGAAGAGGTCCACCTCCAGGCGCCTGAACATCTCGAAGAGCCAAATGAACGAGTTGGCGTCGACTGTCCATTTCATGGACAAAGGAACGAACCAAGACAGGCCGTCCACCAGGACGTTGGAAACCCCCCGAACGACAATTGCCAGGAGAGCCAAACCCCGAGAACTCACCAGACGAGTCACCCGATGTGACCAGCCCCAAAGAGTCGAGGACCGCATCGAACCCCCTATGTTTAGACAGTGAACCACCTGGGACCAATCCAAATGGAGTCAGATCATCGATCCGTGGGCAACCTGAACCCGCCGAAGAGAAAATCACACTGCCACGAACTCCTGCAACGTGCTGTGGACTCGACGGAAGGATGGACCCCACAGTCCCTGGCCGGCCTGGTGAGCATTGGTCACAAAGCCCCAGCCGAGAGATGACACGTCCGTGAACACATCGAGCGAGGGCTTGAGTAGGCGCCAACGCACTGAAGCCCGAAAAAAACGAAGAGGAAGCCGGCGACGCAGCAACTGACACAAGGCCCCCGAGGGTCGACCCCAGCGATCACAAGAGGGGTGGATGGGACATCCCCGAAGGACACTAAACAGTCGACAAAGCCAAACCTGACCCAGCAGGTAGATCATCACAAAGTTCAGGCTCGCACACAGACCCTCAAGCAACCGCCGGTTGACCCGGGAACCCTCCAAAAAACGACAAAAGCGGGACCGTAGGTGATGCAGAGAAGCTGGCACCCGTGGCTTACCCTAATGAGCGGATCCAACCTGCAGCTACTGTGCCACTGCAGAGTTGGCAAACAACAAGGGACAGAAAGGCGAAGACATTCTAAGAGCCAGGGCTCAGGCGGATTCCATGGAGGGATCAAGCACCGCCTGTCAGCACGCGAGCCGGGAGGCATAAAACAACGACACCGCATCCCGCAGGATCGGCGCAAACAGCTTCAACAAGGCAGACAACAAGCGAGCAGCAGAGCCCAAGGCACCGGACCCAGGAACGGCCCCGAGCGCCTCCACATCCATCTCAAGCCAGTCTGCAGACAGGTCCAGGAGGGAAAAGAAATGCAAGGCTGAAGCCAGGAGGCCATGACCACGAAAGTCCTCAGTAACCTGTAGAGCCGAAAGGAAGGGAACTTGCACATGAAGCAGCACAGCGCCAACATCCCGAGGAAGGGCAGGGGCAAACAACCACACATCGAGTTGCTCAAAGTCGCCCCACAGGAAAACCTTGACTACCGTCAATGCCTCACGCCACTCAAGAGTGCGGAAACGACAGAAGGTATGGCACCCCTCCAAACCAAAAACCAGGACAGTCCGCCAGCCAGGACAACTCCGGAACCTAATATCGGATCCAGTAGGGAAATGAAGACAGATCCATAATAAAGGCGTAATCCAGGTTGTGCAGGAGGTAAGCTGCAAAGGACTCCCGCACCACACGAGGTTGGATGCGGGAAGCCAAAAACCTCCGGAAAGACCGGACCGAAACACCCGAAGGACACAACCGAACCCGGGGAGGGCAAACACCAAATCCAATTCATACACAGAAGGGGGGAGGGGGGAGAAAACCCACTCCTTGTAACAGTAAGCCCCGCTCAAAGGGCAGAAAAACCCAAGCAGGGTCCAACGGGGCCTAAGACCCCCAAGTCAGCCCCACCCCGGGATCCTTCACACCAGAACCCAGGGCCGAATCATCTCCCAAAGCCTCGGCCTCAGAAGAAAAGGCCGGCACAGCCATAAATGCCAGACGGAAGGGGGGCTCACTGGTCAGACCCAGACGCTTCGTCAGGGACTAATGCCTCCGTCACCGCACCAGAAGGGGCACCCCCCGAGACTGCCAGAGTCTCAAGACCATCTAAACCCTGCCCTGACTCTGAAACACTCAGACGTTTCGGGGCCGGAAGCAGGGAAAGGACCACATCGAACCACAGCAGGGGAAGGACGAGGGGAGCGCGGATAGAACCAAGGCTGAAGCGACCAACACCCACAAGTCCGGGTCCCTATAAGCGAAACCAGGCGGCCTCAGGGCTTCTGGTGCATCAACGACCTAGAGCGTTGCAACAACATAAGCCTAACAAACAATGCTTGCACTGCCTGTACCCGAATAATGTCATCAGTAGATTGGGTAAACTGAGTGATCAGCAAGCAAACAACTCTCAGTACTCTGGTTCAAAAGTGTCACTGACCCAACAGGCAGCGTGACTGAGGCAACAGTGAGTCACACTGAGACAAGGGGACAGAGCAACCTTCGAGCAACCCGTGGGATTTCCCGGGGTCCTGAGTAAGTAAAGTAAATTTTATTCAGGGAAAGTACATACATAGTTGATTTACAAACAATGTTAGATTTATAGATAGAGCTAGTACATACAATACCAAAAGCCACTAGTACACACAGCATTTTGGGGCAAGGTGTGGGGAGGGGGGGGGGACAACTTAGACTGAAACTTAATAGTAATTGAGATAAGGTATAAATTGTGTTGAAAAAAGGAATAAAAAAAGGAATACAAAATAAAAAAAGGGGGGAACATGGCAGAAATAAGCAATTGTACAAGTTGGTGAACAAACAGCATTATTTATAAAAAAAAAAAAAAATTAGCAAGACATGGGTTGACATTTAGGGGGTAAGGTAGGTTACATGGAGTTAATTAGGTAGTACTTTGTTTTACTCCTAAAGTGGTTGAGGGAGGTACAGCCTTTGACATGATTGGGGAGGTCATTCCACATTCTGGGTCCCTTGGATTGTAGAGCATTTCTAGTTTGGTTAAGTCGCACTCTTGGAATATCAAATAGGTATTTGTTTCTGGTGTGATGCCCATGAGTTCTGTTACAACCTTCTAGGAAGCTTTGAAGTTCAGGATTGACAATGCAGTTCAGAGTTTTAAATATATAGAATATAATATACAGTATTTAAATATATAATACGTGTACACTCATGGGGACCAAGCAGGGAGCAGCACCTGAATAGATAAAAGTACTCAGTACACAGGGGCAATAACCACGGCAGACTTCCCCCACCAGGCAGGCAAACAAAAAGAAAAAGAAAACCCCCGCAAGAGGACAGCATACCCAGGCAGAACAGAGCCGGCCGCTATGAGTGGTGAAAACAAGATGCACAGTATCCTGCGTCCCTTACCAGCGCAAACTGCCTCCTTCCCTATGGCGAACACCCAAGCACACAAAGGGCGGCCTAAAACCGAGCAGTGAACGGCCCAGCAGAGGCAGATTTCAAGGAACTTGTGGAAGGTGGCCCCAAGCCCAAAGGGCAGTACTTACCAGGCACCTAGGGAAGGGAACCCTAGACAAATGCAACCCGAGTACTGAAGAAATACTCCTGGCTCACGCACCACCGAAAAGACAGCCACCACACGCAAGGCACACTGAAACCAAGTCTGGAGCCAGAGCACACGACCTCTACCTAGCGCATCAGCTTCAGAACTGAGGTGTGGTGACAGTTTTGGCCTCCACCACCTTTCTCACCAAACTTGTTCCAACCGTCTTCCACTCTGTTTGTGAAAGTAAATTTTCTTATATTTCTTCAACATCTGTGTTCAGTTAGTTTAAATCTATGACCTTTTGTTCTTGAAGTTCCGAGTCTCAGGAAATCTTCCCTATCAATTCTTGGTACTATTTTGTACATAGTGATCATATCACCTATGTCTTCTATCTTCTAGTTATGGCATATTTAATGCCTTTAACCTCTCCTCGTAGCTCTTGTCCTTCAGTTCTTAGAGCCACTTAGTGGCATGTCTTTGCACCCTTTCCAGTTTGTTGACGTGCTTCTTTAGATATGGGCACCATACAACTGCTGCATATTCCAGCTTTGGTCTGACAAAAGTCGTGAACAATTCCTTTAGTATTTTGCCATTCATTTACTTAACACTTTCCGGTCCCTGGCGGGCACTCTCCAGCTTACCTCAAGTTGTGCTGAGCATTTCCTGTGAGTGCGCGGTCAGACTCAAATATGTATACTCTCCCGTTTTCTCACCTCAATTTTCATTTACGGCGTTCATTTTGCCATCTTTTTGTACGCAATAGAATTCCATACAGGGATATATATACATATGAAGGTCAAAAGCCCAGCGTGCCACCCTCATCAAAGTCATAACTCTGCCGAAGGTTACCCACAAGCGCACAACCCCATCAAAATGTGTCTACTCTTCTTCTTACCTCAATTCTTGTGCTTCCTCATTAATTTTGGTATCAATTTGTTTGCAACAGAATTCCCTACAGGAGTATATGCATCAGGAGTATATACAGGAGTATATACATGAGTATATGAGGTCAAACTCCCCCCCCCCCCCCCACTTCCCCCCACAACAAAGCCGAAATTCAGCCAAGCGTTACCCGTGAATGAGCACCCACTGGCACACATGCAACGCCTACTCACAAACGTGAATACTCTTTTCAGTTTGATAACATCAATTTTCGTGTTACGTCATTCATTTGCTATCAAATCTTTCACAATAGAATTCCCTACAAGGGTATATGCATACAATATCAAAAAGCCCGGCATGCAACCCGCACCAAACACAAAAATCAGCTGAGAGTTCCCCGTAAGCGTGCAAGAGCACTAAAATGGTATGCTCTTCTCAGTTTTCTCATATCAATTTTCAAGTTACAATGCTCATTTTGGTATCAAATTGTTCACAATAGAATTCTCAAAAGGGATATATGCATACAAGGTAAAAAATGCCAGCGTGAAACCCGCAGCAAACCTGAAAATCGGACGAGCATTACCCGTGAGCTAGCACCTATCCACACACCAACACCAGCACTAAAATGTGTACCCTCTCTTCAGTTTTCTTATGTCGATTTTTGTATTACACCGTTCATTTGGTATCAAATTGTTTAATAGAATCCTCTAAAGGGACATATGCATACAAGGTCAAAAAGCCTGGTGTTGCAACCTGCAGCAAACACGAAATTCGGACGAGCGTTACCTGTGAGCAAGCAACCAGCCTCACACCATCACTAAAATGTGTATACTCAACAGACACCTAGGCTCTCTTCCCTAAACTGAGCTTTAGGATGACTGCTAAGAGCAATTTGTTATGCCAGGCCATAACTAAAATGGGGTAGCCTTGGGGCTCCTGGGTCAGCAACCAACCTATCGCACTGCAGCAATCTAAAACAAGCGTGCAACACCCAAGCTGCCTGCACTCGAAGTGTCATCAGTGGACTGGGTGTACAGAGTCACAAACAAGGAACAAAATTAGCAAGACTCACGGTCAAAGGTGTCACCGACTCAGCAGGCAGCATGACCGAGGCAGGAACCGTGAAAGTAACCTGGAGACAAGGGAACCGAGCAACCCTCAAACTCGCTCAAGGCGAGGGGGGGGGGGGGGCTCAGGGGTCACATCCATCAAACCCATGCACCCCCACAGGGATTCCCAGGGTCCTGAGGTGGAACTCAAGCTCAGGGAAGGCCCAGGCAGGGGTAGTGCTAACTGGCACCCAATAGCACAAACAAACTGCTAAAGCTGCACCCCCGGGACGTGTACACTCATGGGGGCCTAGCTGGGGGCCCAAAAAGCAGATCCCCCACTAGACGCAAAAAAAAAGAAAAAAAAAAAAAAAAAACGTAAGAGGACAACGTACCCAGGCGGAACAGAGCTGGCCACAGAGGTGACAACTAGCTGCACAGTACTCTGCACCCCAACCAGTACAAAACTACCCCTACCCAAAGGCAAACAACGGTGCACAAAACACCCAGGCACACTAAGGGCGGTCAATTACTGAGCAGCAAAAGACCAAGCAGAGTGAGATCCCAAGGTGACTTGCGGAAGGTGACCCCAAGGGCAGTACTTACAAGGCACCTAGGGAAGGGGACCCTAGGCGCATGCAGCCCGAGTACTTGTGAAATTAGTCCTGGCTGGCCACCACCAAGGAACAGCACCACACCACAAGGCACAGAGCTGGAGGACAAAAATAGGAGCCAGAGTCACACAACCGTTGCCAAGCACATCAGCCTAAGAACTGAAGGGTGGACAGCCGGTGTGAGAGTCTGGGGCTCCACCTTTCCCCTCCCGAGGAAGGGAGGGGGGGGGGGGGTTGCACAGACAAGCGGTGCGGTAACATCATGCTAGTTTGCTAGTTTTCATTTGGGGAGTTCTGTACTCTAGTTCAGATTTCTGTAGCAATATTTTAACTAAAATAGGGGTTTATTTTGGGGGTGCTTACCTTTCTGGGTGTCTGACCCAGTTGATGGCAGACACAGAATGTTTCCAACTACACGGGGGTTTCTATAGGCCATTACTCCTTGTGCCTCTCTGAGGGGCCCAGCTTCTGGCTTGTGGTCCCAGGCAGGCCTACAACTCTATTCACATTGACTGATGCCAAAATCTAATATATCCATATCAGCCTGGATAACTCCGGGAAGCCGAAGGGGCTCCCCCTAGAAAAATGTTCAGTTTTTGTCACCTAAGCTCCATGTGGAACCCAGTAGCAACTTTTCAGATTAGATGGTAAATTCAAATAAACATCTCACCTTGTAATGTGCCTTTCCTTTGTCATGACTCATAAAGTGGTAGTAAGACTTCAGCTCCACAAAACCACATAACTGAAAATAATATTTTACCAATGACAATTAAATATTGTGAACTACAAATTACTTCACTAACCAAAAGTATCTATGCACTCATTAGTACAATTAATGTTACAATATTAAACATTAACACATTTTATTTTAATTGAACAATTGTATGAACTCTGTAAATGTTGCAATAATTCACTGATTTCTGCTGCATCATAACACACAAATGGTTGCAAGAGGAGTCACCTATCTGGTTATAATGGCGATTTAATAATCTAAGTACCTTAATGAGCATAACAGGTTCCCAGATAGGCTTCCATGTTATGTTAATAAAGGAACTGCGGTTATACCCAGCTAATCAAATTGTAAACATTACACAAAAACAAAAATCTTCTTTAAAGTCAATGTGCTTATGAATCCATGTATGTATTCACCTAGTTGTGCTTGCATGGGTTGAGCTCTGGCTCTTTCGGTGCGCTTCTCAACTGTCAATCAACTTTTTTTTTTTTCCACACACACACACACACACAAGGTTCAGGGAAGAGTAAAAGCAAATAAAATACAATAAACAAGTAAAAGTGAGTGAAAATAGCAGAGTGGAAAAGTTTGTTTTGGTCTAGAACAAAAACAAAGATGGCTGCCGCCACCACCCCCACTGAGGAATGTAGACACACCAACAGATGATGGTTTCAAAGGATTCTCACCACAAGATATAAGAAAAGGAGGTGTTCTTGGCAGGTTAGAGATAATTGAGGATATGCAAAAGAAGTATGAAGAAAAAGTGCTTAAATTGGAAGAGGACAATGGAGCTCTTTGGAGTGAGCTTTGCACTCTAAAAGGGAGTATGCTTCAACAAGGTAAGATTATTACTGCATTAACAGACAAGGTAACAAATCAGGAGGAGCAAATCAAGGAACTAGTGAAAGAAAATGAGGCATGGAAAGTGAAGTGTGGTGACTTATAAGAAATAAACAAGAAAATAGACTCATATGGTGAACAACTCCAAGCAAGCCTAAGGGCTAACAGAGTTAGGTAAGGATCTCCAACTGGAAACTTCACTGACAACTCACATAGAGGAGGTGAATAAAGAACTAGAAAAGTATAAAGAAGAAATAAAAGCGACATATGCTGAAGTTGTAAAAGAGAAAGAGACTATCAAAGAAGTGTGTTCGGAAGTCAAAACCAGAAATGACCAACAAGAAGCAGAAATTAGGCAAGCAATTAGGAAAGAACTGGTTACCAACAGTAAACTGGTACAAAACACTGCAGATAGAACTAAGTCCATAATCATTTTTGGATGTTTAGAGAAGGAAATTCCATCTAGGGTGGACCGAGCGGCAGAAGAGATGAAAATCATAGAGAAAATAGTAGGTTTAGGAGAAGGCTCAAAGGAAAATGTCAGTGATTTTAGAAGAATAGGAAAATATGAGAAAGAAAAGAACCGCCCCTTAAGGGTGACGTTTATTAATGGAGTGAAAAACATGATGGAAGTGCTAAGAAATGCCAGGAAACTGCAGAGTGATGAGGTTGGCAAATTATGGTCAATAAGACAAGACCTCTCCAAGGAAGACAGAGAAAAGCTGAAAATGAACCTAATTGAGGCAAAACGTCTAAATGGGGATAGAAATGAAGAAGACAGAAATTCTTTTTTTTTACAAAGTGACAGGGACTGGAAAGCTTGTGAAATGGTACATAAAAACAAAGCAACAAGATCAGTAGTGGAAGGGGAAGTAAAGAGCAAAGGAAAAGGGAACATGTTCCTGAAAATTGTATATACCAACATAGATGGAGTGAGGTCAAAAACTTTGGAGTTGCAAGATATAATCCAGCTTAGGGTCCCAGATATTGTTGCATTATCAGAGACGAAACTTGAAGGAAATATAATAAATGAAGTCATATTCCCAAGAGGCTACTCAGTTTGGAGACGTGACAGGAAAACTAGGGAGGAGGAGTGGCTGTACTGGTGAAAAAACACCTGAAGGTAAAAGAGTTAATATTTGAAAACCCTCGAGATATTGACATAATGGCATTGCAGGTCTGGAATCAGGATGATAAGCTGATAATTGTAAATACCTACAGCCCACCAGCAAGCAACACATGGACAAAGGAAGAACTGGATGACAAACGAGAGGGCCTCATAATGGTCATGAGATATATTATTGTACAAGCAGATAAAGATAAATCACGACTGTTGATACTGGGGGACTTCAACTTTAGAGCGATAGACTGGGAGGCCTATGAAGCAAGAACGGAGGACTTTTGGACATGCAGATTTGTGAACATCATTCTGGAGACATTCTTGTATCAACACATAAAGCAAGCCACAAGAATGAGGGAAGGAGATATACCGTCAGTACTAGATCTAGTATTCACCAGGAAAGAAGAAGAGATTTTTGACATCCAGTACCTTCCTCCCTTGGGAAAGAGTGATCACGTCCTGTTAGACATTAAATATGCTTTAAGATATCATCTAGAAGAAAATGGGGACATTGAAACAGTTGATAAACTCGATTTAAGGAGAGGCAACTATGGGGAACTTCGAAATTTTTTTAATGAGTGTAATTGGACAGAATTGTTGCTAGGCAGGGAAGTAAATGAAATGTATGCCAAATTTTTAAAACTATACGAGGAAGGCACACAAACATTCATACCAAAACAGAGATGCAGGGCCAGAAAACAGGATTGGTTCGACAGAAATTGTGAGAGGGCAAGAGACCAAAAGACACAAAAATGGAATCAGTATAGGAAGAGGCCAAACCCCCCAACATACCAGCGATACAAAGATGCGAGAAACAACTACACAGCAGTAAGGAGAGAGGCAGAAAGAAATTTTGAAAAAGGGATAGCAGATAAATGTAAAACAGAACCGGGCCTATTCTACAAATTCATAAACAACAAATTGCAGATAAAGGATAATATCTAGAGGTTGAAAATGGGAAACAGATTCACGGAAAATGAAAAGGAAATGTGTGAAACATTAAATGAAAAGTTCCAAAGTGTGTTTGTACAAAATGAAATCTTCAGAGAACCAGACACAATAAGAATTCCAGAGAACAACATAGAGCGGATAGAGGTGTCTAGAGATGAAGTGGAAAATATGCTAAAGGAGCTCGGGAAGAACAAAGCAGCTGGCCCAGATGGCGTTTCACCATGGGTTCTGAGAGAATGTGCATCTGAGCTCAGCATTCCACTTCACCTGATCTTTCAGGCATCCCTGTGTACAGGAATCGTAGCAGACGTGTGGAAACAGGCTAACATAGTTCCAATCTACAAAAGTGGCAGCAGGGAAGACCCCCTCAATTATAGACCTGTATCATTGACAAGTGTAATAGTGAAAGTATTGGAAAAGCTAATCAAAACTAAATGGGTAGAACACCTGGTGAGAAATGATATAATATCAGACAGACAGTATGGTTTTCGATCTGGAAGATCCTGTGTATCGAATTTACTCAGTTTCTATGATCGAGCCACAGAGATATTACAAGAAAGAGATGGTTGGGTTGACTGCATCTATCTGGACCTAAAAAAGGCTTTCGACAGAGTTCCACATAAGAGGTTGTTCTGGAAAATATTGGAGGGGTGACAGGTAAGCTTCTATCATGGATGAAAAATTTTCTGACTGATAGAAAAATGAGGGCAGTAATCAGAGGCAATGTATCGGAATGGAGAAATGTCACAAGTGGAGTACCACAGGGTTCAGTTCTTGCACCAGTGATGTTTATTGTCTACATAAATGATCTACCAGTTGGTATACAGAATTATATGAACATGTTTGCTGATAATGCTAAGATAATAGGAAGGATAAGAAATTTAGATGACTGTCATGCCCTTCAAGAAGACCTGGACAAAATAAGTATATGGAGCACCACTTGGCAAATGGAATTTAATGTTAATAAATGTCATGTTATGGAATGTGGAATAGGAGAACATAGACCCCACACAACCTATATATTATGTGAGAAATCTTTAAAGAATTCTGATAAAGAAAGAGATCTAGGAGTGGTTCTAGATAGAAAACTATCACCTGAGGACCACATAAAGAATATTGTGCAAGGAGCCTATGCTATGCTTTCTAACTTCAGAATTGCATTTAAATACATGGATGGCGATATACTAAAGAAATTGTTCATGACTTTTGTTAGGCCAAAGCTAGAATATGCAGCTGTTGTGTGGTGCCCATATCTTAAGAGGCACATCAACAAACTGGAAAAGGTGCAAAGACATGCTACTAAGTGGCTCCCAGAACTGAAGGGCAAGAGCTACGAGGAGAGGTTAGAAGCATTAAACATGCCAAAACTAGAAGACAGAAGAAAAAGAGGTGATATGATCACTACATACAAAATAGTAACAGGAATTGATAAAATCGACAGGGAAGATTTCCTGAGACCTGGCACTTCAAGAACAAGAAGTCATAGATTTAAACTAGCTAAACACAGATGCCGAAGAAATACAAGAAAATTTACCTTTGCAAATAGAGTGGTAGACGGTTGGAACAAGTTAAGTGAGAAGGTGGTGGAGGCCAAGACCGTCAGTAGTTTCAAAGCGTTATATGACAAAGAGTGCTGGGAAGACGGGACACCACGAGCGTAGCTCTCATCCTGTAACTACACTAAGGTAATTACTTAGGTAATTACACTCACACACACAAAGGTGTGTGAAAAGGTGACACCCCTAGGGTCAACACTTGCAGCAGAGGAGCTCCAGCATATTTCAACAATCCTAAGTATTGTAGTACAGGTTGATGGTAGTGAGTGGTGTCCCAGAGAACATAAAGGTATAGTGCTCTTGAAAAATAGGTGAGATAACAGGAAAGTGCTAAGGGAAGTGAAAAATCGGATGAGAAAAAGTTGCCCTAGTGTTTACAGTGCAGAGAAGAACATTCAAGATGGCCACTGGCAAGGGGAAAAACAAAACAGAGCTTGATTTTGAGGGATTCAATGAAGAAAGCATTGATATTAGCAGTCTACATAACAAGTTGGTAAATTTAGATACTATAGTGAACTCTTGTGTAGAAAGAATTAGTAAATTGAAAGAAAGTAATGACCATTTGAATAGCAAAGTTGTATGTCTTGAGGGTTTACTGAAAGACTTGCGCAAGGATAAGAATCAATTGGAAACAAATTGCAAAGCCATGGTAGAAGAAAAACTCTTAAAAATAGCTTTGGAAGAAGTTAAAGTAAATTTAAACATAAATGACTACAATAGGTTAGGCAAGGAAATTCAACAAGAGAAACAGCTTTTGTCAGCACAGATGGAGGAAGTTACACAGGGAATAGAACAGTGCAAGAAAGATATGCAACTCACCTATGCACAAGTGGCCAAGGAGAAGGAAAAAATAGAAGCAGCAGTAAAGGAAGTCAAACACTGCAGCAACCAAGATAAAATAAACATTAGGCTGAAAGTGAGAAAAGAATTGGCATCTAACCCGAAGTTGGCGCAAAACACAGTTGATCGGAGTAAGTCCCTGATCATTTTTGGCTGAAAAGAAAAGGCGATACCATCTAGGTCAGAAAGAGCTGTAGAAAAAGCTAAAGTAGTAGATAAAATTGTTGGCCTCGTAGAAGGTCTTACAACCATAGAGAATGTGTGCGACTACAGGAGAATAGGCAGGTATGTAAAAGGGAAAGATCGACCTTTGAGGATCACCCTAAACGGTGCCAAATAGATGGAAGAAGTACTAAGGAATGCTAGAAAATTACAAAGTGATGAGGATGGGAAAGGGTGGTCGTTAAGACGAGATCTTTCAAAAGAAGATAGAGAGAAGCTGAAACTGAACCTCGCCGAGGCAAAACATTTAAATGAGAGCAGGAATGAAGAAGAAATAAATTCTTTTTTCTACAAAGTGATAGGGGCAGGCAAACCAGTAAAGTGGTACATAATGGCAAACCAACAAAATCAATAGAGAGAGGGGGAGTGAAGAATAAGGAGAAGGGGAACAAGTTCCTGAAGATTGCATACACCAACACAGATGGAGTGAGATCAAAGATACTGGAGTTAAGTGATGTAATACAGCTGCAGACACCAGACATTGTTGCACTCACGGAGACAAAACTTGATGTTATTTTAAATGAGGTCATATTCCCAAGGGGCTACTCAATTTGGAGACGGGACAGAAAAATTAGGAGAGGCGGTGGCGTTGCTGTGCTGGTAAAAGAACACCTAAAGGTGAACGAAATAATGACTGCCAATCCACAAGAAGTTGACATAATAGCACTAGAGATCTGCCATGAGGATGATAAACTAATGATAATAAATGCATATAGTCCACCGCCAAGCAGCACATGGTCAAAGGAGGAGCTAGATAGTAAACGTGAAGGTCTTATAACAATAATGAGAGAGATTATAGCGAGAGCGGATGACGATAGATCACGACTGTTGATAGTTGGTGACTTCAACTTGAAATCCATAGACTGGGAAGCATATGAAGCTAAAACAGAAGATTTTTGGACCTGCAAATTTGTAGACCTCATCCTGGAAACATTCTTGTATCAACATGTTAAACAAACTAAGAGGATGAGGGAAGGGGACGTTCCCTCCATGCTAGATTTGATATTTACCAGGAAGGAGGAAGAGATATTTGACATTCAGTACCTTCCTCCCTTGGGTAAAAGTGACCATGTCTTTTTGGGAATAAAGTATGCAATGCATTATAATCTGGAAGAAAATAAGGAGGTTGAAGCAGTTGAAAAACCAACCTTCAGGAGAGGTCATTATGGTGACCTTAAAAAAAAATTTTTAGTGAGTATAATTGGACAGACTTGATGCTAGGCAAGGAAGTGAATGAGATGTATGTCAAGTTTTGTGAAATATATGATAAAGGCACAAAAAAATTTATACCAAAACAGAGATGCAGAACTAGGAAACAGGATTGGTTCAATAGAAATTGCGAGAGGGCTAGACACCAAAAGACACAAAAATGGAATCAATACAGGAAGAGGCCGAACCCCCAAACATACCAGCGATACAAAGATGCGAGAAACAACTACACAGCAGTGAGGAGAGAGGCAGAAAGAAATTTAAAAAAAGGGATTGCAGACAAATGTAAAACAGAACCAGGTCTATTCTATAAATTCATAAACAGCAAATTGCTGGTAAAGGATAATATTCAGAGGTTGAAAATGGGAAATAGATTCACGGAAGATGAAAAGGAAATGTGTGAAACACTAAACAAAAAGTTCCAAAGTGTGTTTGTACAAAATGAAATCTTTAGGGAACCAGACAATAAGAATTCCAGAGAACAACATAGAGCACATAGAGGTGTCTAGAGACGAAGTGGAAAAAATGCTCAAGGAGCTAAGTGAGAACAAAGCAGTAGGTCCAGATGGAGTTTCACCATGGGTTCTGAGAGAATGTGCACCTGAGCTCAGCATTCCACTTCAACTGATTTTTCAGGCATCCCTGTGTACAGGAGCTGTAGCTGATGTGTGGAAAAAGGCTAACATAGTTCCATTCTACAAAAGTGGCAGCAGGGAAGACCCCCTTAATTATAGATCTGTATCATTGACAAGTGTAATAGTCAAAATATTGGAAAAACTAATCAAAACTAAATGGGTAGAACACCTGGAGAGAAATGATATAATATCAGACAGACAGTATGGTTTTCGATCTGGAAGATCCTGTGTATCGAATTTACTCAGTTTATATGATCGAGCCACAGAGATATTACAGGAAACAGATGGTTGGGTTGATTGCATCTATCTGGACCTAAAAAAGGCTTTCGACAGAGTTCCACATAAGAGGTTGTTCTGGAAAATATTGGAGGGGTGACAGGTAAGCTTCTATCATGGATGAAAAATTTTCTGACTGATAGAAAAATGAGGGCAGTAATCAGAGGCAATGTATCGGAATGGAGAAATGTCACAAGTGGAGTACCACAGGGTTCAGTTCTTGCACCAGTGATGTTTATTGTGTACATAAATGATCTACCAGTTGGTATACAGATTTATATGAACATATTTGCTGATGATGCTAAGATAATAGGAAGGATAAGAAATTTAGATGATTGTCATGCCCTTCAAGAAGACCTGGACAAAATAAGTATATGGAGCACCACCTGGCAAATGGAATTTAATGTTAATAAATGTCATGTGATGGAATGTGGAACAGGAGAACATAGACCCCATACAACCTATATATTATGTGAGAAATCTTTAAAGAATTCTGATAAAGAAAGAGATCTAGGGGTGGTTCTAGATAGAAAACTATCACCTGAGGGCCACATAAGGAATATTGTGCAAGGAGCCTATGCGATGCTTTCTAACTTCAGAATTGCATTTAAATACATGGATGGCGATATACTAAAGAAATTGTTCATGACTTTTGTTAGGCCAAAGCTAGAATATGCAGTTGTTGTGTGGTGCCCATATCTTAAGAAGCACATCAACAAACTGGAAAAGGTGCAAAGACATGCTACGAAGTGGCTCCCAGAACTGAAGGGCAAGAGCTACGAGGAGAGGTTGGAAGCATTAAACATGCCAAAACTAGAAGACAGAAGAAAAAGAGGTGATATGATCACTACATACAAAATAGTAACAGGAATTGATAAAATCGACAGGGAAGATTTCCTGAGACCTGGCACTTCAAGAACAAGAAGTCATAGATTTAAACTAGCTAAACACAGATGCCGAAGAAATATAAGAAAATTCACCTTTGCAAATAGAGTGGTAGACGGTTGGAACAAGTTAAGTGAGAAGGTGGTGGATGCCAAGACCGTCAGTAGTTTCAAAGCGTTATATGACAAAGAGTGCTGGGAAGACGGGACACCACGAGCGTAGCTCTCATCCTGTAACTACACTTAGGTAATTACACACACACACACACACACACACACACACACACACACACACACACACACACACACACACACTTCTTTTTTTACACAGGTGGGTAAAGGAATAGGTGAGTTCTGACTCCTGTTAGAAAGCTTAGAGCTTTCTCTTACCACAACAAATCTCAAGTTTGGAACATGACCTGCCCATCAGTTTACAATCAGTCCCATGCTGTTTGAATATGGGCCAACAATTACAGATTGGTATTCAGTCATTCCGCCAGGGCATGAACAGAAAAAGTTGCCCGTAAAACGAAGGGCAAGAATGCTAGCACTATGGAAACCAAGGTTAAGTTTAAACACAAACAGCACAAACAAAAACAAGGCAAAAGCATGTTTATGATGCATGAACATAAGGAGTACCTTACCAAACATATGACAATGAGTCTTGGTGTAGAGCAGTCCATATAAGATGCCTCGTACTCATACCCAGGTTCAGAATTGAACTCTTTATCTGAAAATGGATAGAAGTTTATACTATTGTTTTCATTTATATAAATACCATGTTTAAATAATGTGATGTAAGAAGTAGCACAAATCAAAATGTAGCTGGTAGCCTACTGCTACCTATGAATCTTGGGAACAAGTCTGCCAATATTAGTTATTTATGCATTTACCCCAAGGTACCAACTTACTAGCCATCCAGTAACACTACACCAGCATTGCTGGACGCTGACACACTAATGGTAAATTCAGGAGATTAATACACTGACACCTCGGCATTATGAATGCCCCTATTTACAAACTTTTCGGGTTACGAGCCCAATTTCTCTGAAAAATCCGAATCGGGTTACGAACTTTGCCTCGGTAAACGAAGTTTGTTGATACGCGTATGGCCAACTTAGCGCGCGGTGGCACGGCGATCGCGCCTCAGTTTACCAGTGCCTGCTGCCTATTGACGATCGCGCCTGAATTCTTTGTAAAGAATTATTTTTTTCGAATTTTTGGTTATTTGAACATAAAAGTACAGCACTGTAGTTATTACTGAAAACACATGTAAGAATGACCATATAGGATAAACAAGACATCATTTGTAAACATGAAAATAGTACACGGGTTGTTGAACTAGCTAGGCAGTACAACAAATCTATGTCAATGATATGCACTGTACTTGCTAAGAAAAAGGACGTTATGAGTGGTGAAGTGGTAAAAGGCTTATCAACAATCACGAAACAAAGAACACAAACACTTGATGTTGAGAAGTTGTTATTAATTTGGATACACAACAAGGAGTTAGCAGGTGATAGCATTTCAGAGGCCATTATTGTGAGAAAGCAAGGTAACTGCACGAGGCACGAAGAACTTTTAACCACTGTACTACGCCAACCGAGAAAACTCGGTCGGTGGGAAACGCCTTTTGAATATTTCATCCCCATTCGTGAGTGGTAAATTGTGTACGAAATGGAATCTTGGGACCTCCAGTGAGAGGCAGCCATCTTGAAAAAAATTCACAGAATGGCTAGTTCACTAGTCACTCTTCCAGAATGACAATCTCTTCTAGTGAGGGACCTTACAAAGCAATCTGTTCAAGACTACCTTATAAATTGATCTTTTCCTATAATCTTTTAAAGATTACCTTACACTTCACAAGCTTGGTTACACACCACCTACAGGAACTAAAGTCAAGGGTGCACGTGAGTGCATTATTTGCGAGCACACAGAATGAATAAAAAGTGTGGGGGGAGGGGGGAGTAGTTAACCCTTAAACTGCACAAAACGTTACATGATGTGCAACATTGATGGGGGTATAATTAAAAAAATATTTGAATTATGTAAAAATTACTCAAAAATGTTAAACAAATCTTCAACTTACAGGGGGTACCTCGGTTTAAGAGTTTAATCCGTTCCTGGAGACGGCTCGTATTCCGAAAACTCGTATTCCAAAGCTAATTTCCCATAAAAAATAATGGGAAATGAATTAATCCGTTCCCGACTACCCCAAAAACCCTACATCAAACTAAATTGTTATACCTAATTCATCTAAATAAACCTACAAAACTATGTTCAAGCTATTACTTACCTTGCTGTTGAATGCTGTAGGCGTATGGAAGATGGTGAGGAGGGGGGAGGAGGAGAGGTGTTACTGTTTGGAAGGGGAGTCCCCTTCCATTATAACATCAGGCAGTGAGGACTTCACTGGTGAGCACACACTGGCACATTTTGCCTGCATACCACTAGGACTTGTTTGTCTTACTAAGAATCTGTCTAAAGACACTTGTTTTTCCCTACATTTTAACACTTGTCTGTAGTAAGACATCACATTGTCATTTAAAAGGTCAATGCAACGGCCTGCTACAGCTTTATCTGGGCGAGTTTTTTCAACAAAACTTTCCAGTTCTTCCCATACTTCACACATTTTCTTAATCAAGAAGGGACATCCTCTACTGCCTCTACTCACAGCTATTTTCTTAGGTTGAACCTTATCAATGGCCTTCTTGAGACCCATGGCAAGATATATAATAACTTTTATCTCTCTCTCTAGGTCGGCCTGAACGTGTATCAACAAACTCGCGTTCCGAGGTAACCCTCGCCTTCCGAGAACACATTTTCTGAGGAAATCCGACTCGTATTCCGAAAAACTCGCATACAGGGACACTCGTGTTCCAAGGTACCACTGTATTGGCTTCAGCTTCGTGAAACTTTCATCAAAATATTTTCAGAAATTGATTTTAAGCGAAAAAAAATAAAGTTTTGTTGATAAAGAGAAATCCTCCTATTAACTGGAACGGATGGATAATGCAAAAATAAAGAGATCCCAGCATCTGTCCGACGCACAAAAGAAGAAGAATAGAAGAAAGAAGTGTCCACAAACTGGATATACAGCTGGTGTCTGTATAGCATTGGCAAGTAATACATAATAACTCAAATAATAATGAGTAATTATGTTATGCTCTATTTTGTTATATCTATAAATAAAAATGTAAATGTTCGTTTGTTCAAAATCGCTAATCTCCGAAAGTTCTTCACCGATTGCTTTGAAATTTTCACACAACGTTCCATTCGCATCCGAGCGGGTTTTTATATACATACAATGTTGATATCACGTCTGTGACGGGAAAAAATCATGCGTTTTTTAAAAACTGTTTCACGTGAGGGAAATCTTCGAAACCGCTTTACCAATTGCTTTAAAATTTTGACAAAATGTTGCATTTGAATAGGTGCGTGTTTTTATATGCCTACTATATACATGCCTCACCTGTGACAAGAAAAAATATGCTTATTTTGAAAAACACGCCATCTGTTGAACTTAAGAGCAACACATGGTGTAATCTCCGAAAGTTCTTCACCTTTCCTTGAAATTTTGACAACGTTCCATTCAAATATGCACCTATTTTTATATACCTACTACAGTGGCACCTCGACTTACGATTGCCCCTACTTGCGATAATTTCGAGTTACGATGTAAATTTCATCAAAAAATGCGACTTGACATCCGATGGTGTCATCGACTTATGATATTTGTTGGCACACGTTCGGGTCGACCGAGCACGTGGTTCCTGGTCACGCGGCCGACTTGCCTCAGTTTACTACAGCTGCCTGCTTAGTGATGATCGCGCCTATAAGAAATTTCTCTTTTGTGGTGATTTTTTGCATTTTGAACATTAATTATTATATATCATGCCATGAGTCCCAGGAAAGTCAGTGGTAAGGCTCAACATATGAGATCCAATGTAAGGATGACCATAGAGCAGAAACAAGAGATCATTCGTAAATATGAAGATGGTGTGCGGGCTGTTGGACTGGCTAGGTAGTACAACAAATCTCAGTCAACGATATCCACCATACTGGCTAAGAAAAAGGACATTATGGGTGCTAAAGTAATGCATTATATACAGACAAATGTTAAAACGAAGGGAAAAACAAATGTCTCTTGACAAATTTGTAGTGAGACAAACAAGCACTGAACCACAACCAGGTCCTAGTGGTATTCAGGCAAAACGTAGGAGAGAGAGTACCCCCCAGAGAAAACATCACTGATGTTTTCATCAGGCAGTTTTGAGAAAACTGCCTGATGTGATAATGGAAGGGGACTCCCCTTCCAAACAGTAACAACTCTCCTCCCTCCTCATCACCATCTTCCATATGCCATCAAGAGCCCTCCATAAAGGTAAGATAAACTTAGATACTGTATTGTAGTTAGAAAAAACATTGTATTTAGTATAAAATGTATTTGTATGTTAATATTTTGGAGGGTGGGGGAACGGATTAATTCAAATCCCTTTATTTCTTATGAGAAAAATCGCTTCGACTTACGATATTTCGACTTACGATCCGTCTCTGGGAATGGATTAGCATCGTAAGTCGATGCCCCATTGTATATACAAGGTACATTCGGTTTATGAGATGATCTCGGTGGGTGGTGCACAACACGCCTCGGGGCTCTCATTTATTTATTTATTTATATATATACAAGAAGGTACATTGGGATTGTGAGGATACATAGCATAGTAATTACATTCTTCTAAAGCCACTAGCACGCGCAGCGTTTCAGGCAGGTCCTTAATCTAAGAAAATTTAAGTAGGTAAATATTAGCAAAATTTATAAAAATGATAAGTTACATAGCAAGAAAAAAATAAAAGATGAGAGAAAATTGTAGGTATTTTAAAGCACATAGGTAGCTCAGATTGATTGCAATGACAGCTTGAATGGTAGTTTAACAAAAATTAGTAGGCACAATACAGCATATGGCTAGCACATAAAAGAAGACAGTAATGAACACAATGATAGAGTGGTTTGGATTAAGTACATAAAGATTAGGAAAGTGGGTAACACTAGATACAGAGTAAATTTAAAGTTCTGTGTAGGAAACTACGAAGATGAAATTAGATACTTATTGGTTTTGTTTTTGAATGAGGCAAAAGTTTGACAGCTTTTCAATTCGCTAGGGAGTGAGTTCCATAGACAAGGTCCCTTTATTTGCATAGTGTGTTTACACAGATAAAGTTTGACCCTGGGGATATCAAAGAGATATTTATTTCTGGTGTGATGATAATGGTTCCTATTACATCTGTCCAGGGAGAGTTTCAGAGCATGGTTTACATTTAAGAACAGGGTTTTGTAAATGTAGTTGACACAAGAGAATGTGTGTGGAGGGAGTTAATATTTAGCATGTTAACCCTTAACATGCTCGGGGTTTAACACTTTCCTGGATTTTCGACTTGGAATTACGGGCATTTTCCCTAACTGCTTGTCGGATCACGACGCAAATTTACGGTGCGGTTTAAAATATTTGTAAAAAATCCAGTTTAAATCCGATTTACTTGGGGTTTGTTTCAAACTCCGCACCATGAAATTCCCGTTCTCTCGGGTAGGCCGCAAGTTACGTCGGCCTACTGGGTCACGTGACAGGCCCATTGTTTTGTTGTCACGTGGAGCGATCGGATCTCTCTCCCCTCGGCCGCCAAACTCGCACGTTTTCAAGGATTATTACCCGTTTGTGTGTGTTTATAACCCACTAAATTCATCAATAATGGATCCAGCACCAGGCCCAAGCGGTGTTTCGGCTACAGGAGCCTCAGAATCAAGTGGAAAAGACAGGATTACCGCCATCTATAGGAGGTTTGCTGGTATGAGGCTCACTCCCACCAAGATTCCCAATGTCTTGGATGTCTTTGATCAAGCTGAAAATGAACGAAGTGATGCAGAAGGTGAGGATGTAGAAGAAGAATTTGAAATTGGGGGCCGTAGACCCCTTGGGGATGACTCAACAGAGGATGAGACTGAAAGCCAAACTGAGGAGGAGGAGGAGGGGGCACCAGCACCGCCGCCTCTCACCACAAGGCGCACACGTGGTGCGTGCACTCCTAAAATCCAGCCAAGTAAACGACATCCTACTCGTCGTTTGAAAATAACCCCATTTGTTGATAGTGGTAGTGATTCCAGCTTTGATATATCAGGTGAGGATGAACCTAGTGACGAAGATGAGGCACCCCAGCCTCCTCGCAAACGTACGTGTCCAGTACGTACTCGCAAGCCTGGGGCCAGTGGTGGGTGGCTTGAGGACAATATTCCACCAGTGTTCGATGATTTTACTGGAAGCCCAGGCCTAAAGATTACAAAACCAAGTAGTGCACTTGCATATATTCAGTTGTTTATTACTCGTGCGTTGATTCATTACTTGGCATATGAAACCAATCTGTACGCTTTACAATTATTCAACCTGGCTAATGAAAATGTTGTTGATATTTGGAAACCGGTGAAGTTGAAAGAAATAGCCAGAGTCTTAGGACTGTGTATGTTGATGGGAGTAACAAAAAACCCCACTATGCACATGTATTGGCAGACAAATAAACCATGGCATACAAGATTCTTCAACATGTTTATGACGAGCAGAAGGTTTCAGCACATAGGTCAGTTTTTTCATGCGTTCAACAGCAATGAGGTGCCAGTGGACAATACAGATAAATTGATCAAAGTGAGACCAGTGATGGACTACCTAAGACACCGTTTTCAAGAAGTTTATTACCCAATGAGAGAGTTGTGTTTGGATGAAGGCACAATGGCATGGCGAGGCCGGCTGTCGTTCAAAGTGTACAATCCAAGCAAACCAGACAAATATGGCGTCAAATTTTATATGCTAGCCAAATCAACATCTGGCTACATTTATTCATTTGAGGTTTACTCTGGCATTGGTAGAACAATCATTGAAACAGTTACTAGTTTGATGCGGCCATTGTTGAACAAGGGGCACCACCTCTATATGGATAACTATTACAACTCAGTTACCCTTACAGAGAAGTTGCGAGAAGTGGGAGTGTACACCTGTGGAACAATTAGACTCTTACGTGGCGCCCCAAAAGACCTGCAACAACTTATGAAGAGTAAGATTGATGTGGATACCACAGTCTACCGCCGCAAGGACAACACCTTCATTCTGCTATGGAAAGACAAGCGAGTTGTCTCTATGATTACCAACCTACACAATGCAGACACAAAGAAAGTTCAGAAAAGAAAACGAGTTCGCAGGGCAGATGGAACAGTAAGACTACAGCAGGTTGTGGTGAACAAACCACAGGCAATTGTTGACTACAATAAGTTCATGAAGGGTGTTGACCACTTTGATCAAATGGTAAAGTATTACCATTTCGCCAGGAAATGTCACAAGTGGACCAAGAAAATAACATTTTATTTCTTGCAAATGGCATTGCAAAATGCTTATGCATTGTACAAGGCCAACACAGATGATCGAAGGAAACTAACTCTGCTCCAGTTCCATGAAGTTGCTATTTGGTCTTTATTGAAATTTGACAAGGCAGAGTGGCCTGCAACAACTACACCATCTCCACATCTAGTTCATGCTCCAGACATAAATGATGACACTGGTCCTGTGTATCCTGCTGCTGACCCGTCAACACCTGGCCCGTCGGGTGTAAGGCGCCCTCTCTTCACGTCTACACCTAGTGCTGAAGCTGAATCTGATGAAGATAATTCATATTCCACATTAGTGTTTGAAAACAATAGTGAGAGTGACGATTCAGACAGTAGTTTATTGCCAACCCAGAGACAACAGCGACGTGTTGTTATAGCAGAGACTCGCCTGAACTATAAATTGAAACATGAGCTGGTAAAAATCCCCAAACGTCGCAGGTGTGAAGTGTGTTCAAAGTCGGGTATCAGGAAGGAAACTGGTATAGCGTGCAAGACATGCGATGTTCCACTTTGCGTCATACCTTGTTACACCACTTATCACAGGAAAAGGGTGTATTGGGTGGACAAGAAATAACCACCCGCACCAGTTTCACTCCACCTAGGAACATCTGTTGAGCAACTTCAGGAATCAGTACCTGAAGGAGGTGGAGTGGAGATAAAATACTCAACTTATTTTACTACAATCGTCTTTGCTTTGGTAAGTACACATAATTGTCTTAGATTGTTTCAGTATTGTAGTCTATTTTCTTAGGAATATTTTGATACCTAAATGAGAACTGTAGCACGAAAACTAAAGTAAGTATACACGAAACAAGAGAAACTTTTTTGGTGGGTGTTGCGGGTGTGAGTTGGAGTGTCAAGAGCGGGTTCCGGTTGTGTGTTTTCCGTTATCTCTACAGCTGTGAATTCCAAGGAATTGTATTTGATATGCATATGTCTGTGTAGGGAATTTTATTCCGAACACTATACAAAAAAAAAAAAAAACGGTGTGAAACAAGTATAAACTTGAAAAACATGAGCAAAGTAAAAACTTTTGACGCTCACGGGTACAAACACGCGTAAGATTTTATTCGCCGCAAATTTATTTGACGCTGTGTTGGCCAACTCTACCCATGTTCTTATAGAACTTTCTATTGCGAACACATTGCTATAAAAATGAAATACGTAGCTCCAGAAATAATGTCAGGACAGTGAAATAAGTATAAACATTCAAAGCGCTGCATCACACCAGTGTCGTCGCTGCTGAAATCACGGCTAACGCTTCGCCCAGTTCCCACACTCGTGCGGGTCACCCGATACCATAATTAGACATTGATAGGCATATGTCTGGGTGGGGAATTTTATTGCGAGTTCAGTGATATCAAAATGAGCGCTGTAGGATGACTGAAGCTGGCAACAAACGAAAGAGTATGAATATTTACTTCCTGTTTGGGTGTCACGGCGAGTCATCTTTGTGTTTATTTACTTCGTGGTGGGATACCAAATGCTTGGGTGACATTTTATGCATATGATCTTGTAGAGAATTTTATTGCCAACGCATTGATACCAAAATGAAAAACGTAGCTCGAGAATTGATGTTAGGAGCGTGAAAAGATTATAAACTTTTTTGTGTTTACGCTTGAGCGCCCAGAACGCCGCGCGCACAACCCGCTTTTTTTTCCAGCTAGTGCCACGCGCACTAAAGTGTTAATATCCTGTCATCCCCACAGGCGCATGTAATTTTGAAAAAAAAAAAAATTATTTTTTCTTTCTAATCTGTTAATTTGTGTTCACTGATCACGGGAAAAATAATAAAAAAATTGTAAGTGGCATATATTGCCCGCTATAGGGTGGGGAAGTCTGGCAAATTATAGACGCTGACTCAGCGTGCGTCCCAGGCGGTCTGTTGTTCGCAAGCCGTCAGGCCAGAGTTGCCACAAAGAGATAATTACCGAATTATTTCAATGTCTCTGATTGATTTTTCATACTTTTTTGCTGTAATATTATTCAATAGTGTGTAGTTTGATATATTTATATAATAAAATGAGTGAATCGTTGGTGTACTCAAAAATATGGTGTGCATATTGTTGATTCAATTATGTTCATCAATCAGTGAACAAATACTTTGTTGGTTATTACACTATAAGCACAGGTTATATATAAGTATTTGCATGTTTTGTTCACTATAACGAACCACTAAGTAGCTATTATGAGTCAAAAAGTAATGAGGAGTGACCGCCGTGTACCAGCCAGCCACTCCCGCCCTCCCTCCAGTCATCTGACTCACCCTCATTCTCCTCCCACAATAATGTTTTTGCTATAATTCACTATATACAGACGTTATATATAAGTATCTACATGTTTTGTTCACCATAACTGTACATCTAAGCTTGTATGGTGAGTAAAGGTACAGAGATGTGGCTACTCACACAGTCAGCTGATCGGCGGCCGCCCTCAAGGTCAGACGCACTAATATTTCTCCTCCAACAACACTGTGTGGTGTTATTACTCTATATACACACATTATATATAAATATCTACCCGTTTTATTCACCATACTTGTACAAATAAACTGGTATGGTGCCCAAAGACCATCGTGGTAACCAGTAAACAACACCGTCGTCTGCACGGTGGCGTCGTGCAGACGACGCCACCGCCCTCACCAAAATGGCGGCTCCAAACCTTCTCTTGCTGTTTATACCCTCTATACGCACGTTATATATAAGTATCTACATTTGTGTTCACCATAGCGAACCACTAAGCTGGTATGGTGAGTGCAGTCAATAAAAGGTGGCCACACACAGTCAGAAGACATCGCCACCACTCTCCCTCCCATAGCATTACACCTCCTTCCATGGCGCACAGAGCTAAATATCACCACAATCCTGCTATTATCAGAACCCTGGTCAGTTTTATTACAGTCAGGGGTCTTCTGTAATAATATCATCGCTACATAATAGCATGAACAAGTATAATTTGGCATTTTTAGGCGATGCTGTGGTCACAAGCTGAACAGCAGTGCTGTTAGCTCATGCTGCGTGCGTCAGGCTTGGTTGCTCACTCAATACTGAGACCAATAACACCCGGGAGTTTGGCCCACGATTTTTTTTAAAATGGCGTCTGTTTACAAGAGCCCTGATGAAGGTGTGGTGAACCCCGTGTATCCGCGGGCTGTTTAAATCTTGCGTAGTACTCCAACACATCATATGACGTGATGCGCACTTTAAGGGTTAAGGGATTTAAACAAGGGAGCCGAGTGTTGTCTGAAAGCGGAAATTATTATTATTCTGATGGCAGATTTTTGCTGGGTGATGATGGGCTTGAGGTGGTTTGCAGTGGTAGACCCCCATGCACAGATACCATAATTTAGATAGGGATAGATTAGAGCATAATATAATGAGAGGATACTCATAGGTTTAGCGTATCATTCAAAACTCCCACGGCTACACGGGGTTCACATCAGCTTCCTCAGGGCTCTCCTAAACAGATGCCATTATTTTTTAAATTGTGGCCAACATTCCCAGGTGTGCGGGCCTCAGTACTGAGTGAGCAACCTAGGTTGGCACATGCAGCATGAGCTAACAGCACTGCTGTTCAGCTTGTGACCACAGCATCGCCTAAAAATGTCAAAATATATGTCACTGGTAGTATTTAGTCATGATAGTATTACAGAAGAGCCTGATAGTGATGAAAACTATGTACAATGTTCAGATATCAGTGATTGGGGGATTGGGTAGCACTAGATACAGTGCAAGTTTCAATCACTAGATAGGAAACTATAAAGATGAAATTAGGTACTTTTTGGTTTTGTTTTTTAATAAGACAAAAGTTGGACAGCTTTTCAATTCATTAGGGAGTGAGTTCCATATACTAGGTCCCTTTATTTGCATAGTGTTTACACAGATTAAGTTTGACACTGGGGGATATCAAAGAGATGTTTATTTCTGGTGGTGTGATGCCAAAACATTTCTTCAGTTCAAAATTCAGTTGAAAAATTCCTCAAGAACAATGTAGGGTAACAAGCTGCCGGCTTCCTGTCTCCATCAATGCCAGTGTATTGGCCCTCGGGTAAATAATAATAACCACTGTAACCTTGTCCAAATTTATCACTTTTTAAACTAAGAAATTTGTTAATGTACAGTACTTTTTTTTATCAATATTATCCTCTATTTCACACACAAATGAGTTCACTATGCTTTGTAGTTTGTTACCTGTATCACTGTTGTTCTGTATGACATCACATCAATGTTAATAACTATAATGCGTAAGGCTTTTGACACTCAACCACCAAAACCTTCTTCTTAAATTACATCATTATGGAGTTAGAGGACACTCCCTGCAATACCTCAAATCTTACCTTACTGACAGGCTCCAGTATGTTTCTGTGAATAATTCAATTTCTCCCACCCTACCCATCAACATTGGTGTTCCTCAGGGCAGCATACTTGGCCCTCTTTCTCATCTACATTAATGACCTTCCAAATGCCTCCAACACCTCAAACCAATTCTATTTGCTGATGACACAACCTTCGTTTACTCCAGTCCTGACCCCCCTTGCTCTAAAAGCCACAGTAAATACTGAGCTAAATAAAGTCCATCTTTGGCTAAATGCCAACAAACTCACCCTTAACATTGACAAAATTTTCTATATTCTGTTTGGCAATAAATCCTCTAATCAAATAAATCTCAAAATAAACAATACCCAAATTTGTAACAAATTAGATGGCAAATTCCTTGGCGTGCTCATTGACCACAAGCTGAATTTCCAGGGACACATTCTAAATATATCAAAAAAGTTTCAAAAACTGTTGGCATTCTTTCTAAGATCAGATATTATGTACCTTGCCCAGCCTGTAACACACTATTACTTCCTCATCTATCCATATCTCAACTATGGTATTTGTGCTTGGGGTTCTACTTCCCAAAATCATTTACGTCCTCTAATTACTCAACACAAAGCTGCTATTAGGACAATATCCAACTCTGGCCCCAGACATCACTCGGTACCCCTACTCAAATATCTCAGTATGTTAGATATTAAGTCACTGCACATTCTCTCATGTGTATTATACATATATAAAACACTGAAGTGTAATGCCAATCCTGACCTCAAAAGCTTCATTGAAGGTTGTAACAGAACCCATGAGCACCACACCAGAAATAAATACAGTTTTGATATTCCAAGAGTATGACTTAACCAAACTAGAAATGCTCTACAAATCAAGGGACCCAGATTGTGGAATGACCTTCCCAACCATGTTAAAGACTGTACCTCTCTCAACCAGTTTAAGATAAAAACGAAGCAGATTCAGATTCAGATTCAGATTCAGATGTTTATTCAGGTAAGGTATATACATACAAGTGATGTTACATTAATGGATTGATATATAGATAGAGCTAGTACATACAATGCCTAAAGCCACTATTACGCAATGCGTTTCGGGCAAGAAAAACATTAATATCTAGAACTTAATACTAATTGAGCATAAAGAATAAAAAGTGTTGAGAACAAATACAAATAAAGATAAAAAAAAAAAAAAAAAAAAAAGGGGGAACATGACTGAAAAAGCAGCACAAATACAATAGGTTGACAAACAGTGTTGATTAAAAAAAAGAAAATAACAGACATGGGTTGACAATAGAGGAGTGAGGTAGATTACAGGGAATTTATTAGGTAGTGTTTAGTTTTTATCTTAAACTGGTTGAGAGAGGTACAGTCTTTAACATGGTTGGGAAGGTCATTCCACATTCTGGGCCCCTTGATTTGCAGAGCATTTCTAGTTTGATTAAGTCGTACTCTAGGAATATCAAAACTGTATTTATTTCTGGTGTGGTGCTCATGGGTTCTGTTACAACCTTCTATGAAGCTTTTGAGATCAGGAGTGGCATTATAGTTTAGCGTTTTATATATGTATAATACACATGAGAGAATGTGCAGTGACTTAATATCTAACATATTCAGAGATTTGAGTAGGGGTACCGAGTGATGTCTGGGGCCAGAGTTGGATATTGTTCTAATAGCAGCTTTGTGTTGGGTAATTAGAGGACGTAAGTGATTTTGGGTAGTAGAACCCCAAGCACAAATACCATAGTTGAGATAAGGATAGATAAGGGAGTAATAGAGAGTCACCAGGGCAGGGCGTGGTACATAATATCTGATCTTAGAAAGAATGCCCACAGTTTTTGAAACTTTTTTTGACATATTTAGAATGTGTCCCTGGGAATTCAGCTTGTGGTCAATGAGAATGCCAAGGAATTTGCCATCTAATTTGTTACAAATTTGGGTATTGTTTATTTTGAGATTTATTTGACTAGAGGATTTGTTGCCAAACAGAATATAGAAAGTTTTGTCAATGTTAAGGGTGAGTTTGTTGGCAGTTAGCCAAAGATGGACTTTATTTAGCTCAGTATTTACTGTGGCATTTAGAGCAAGAGGGTCAGGACTGGAGTAAATGAAGGTTGTGTCGTCAGCAAATAGAATTGGTTTGAGGTGTTGGGAGGCATTTGGAAGGTCATTAATGTAGATGAGAAAGAGGAGAGGGCCAAGTATGCTGCCCTGAGGAACACCAATGTTGATGGGTAGGGTGGGAGAAATTGTATTATTCACAGAAACATATTGGAGCCTGTCAGTAAGGTAGGACTCGAGGTATTGTAGGGAGTGTCCTCTGACTCCATAATGATGTAATTTAAGAAGAAGGTTATGGTGGTTGACAGTATCAAAAGCTTTACGCAGGTCCACAAATAACCCAACAGGGAACTCATTTTTATCAAGAGCTGTATGAATCGAGTTAAGCATACTAATAAGTGCATCGTTAGTGCTTTTTTTGGGTCTGAAGCCATATTGGCAAGGGCTAAGTATATTGAGTTTGGCTAGATATGAGTAAAGCTGCTTATATATTAGTTTTTCAAAAATTTTTGACAAGTTTGGCAGGATTGATATAGGTCTGTAGTTGTTAACATCTGTGGGGTCACCACATTTGTGGACAGGCGTTACTCTCGCTTTTTTTAGAATATCTGGAAAGGTTTGGAGTTCAAGTGACTTGTTGAAGAGCAAAGCAATAGCAGGGGCTAAAGATCTGGAGGCTTTTTTGTAAATTAAAGTTGGTATCTCCTCAAGGGCACCAGACTTGGTTTTAAGGGAAAGGATTATCTCATTGACGTCAGTGGAGTTAATAGGCTTTAGGTACAGAGACTGTGGATAGTTACCTGTAAGATAGTCCTTAATGTCAGTACTGGAAGATGGAATATCATTTGCAAGGGATGAACCAATGGAAGAGAAGAACCTATTGAACTCAATAGCAGAATCAGAGGCTGAAAGCTGACCATCGTTATTAGACAAGAGAGTCGGTTTGTTATTTAAAGATTTCTTTGATCCCAATATTTGTGAAATTGTGCTCCAAGTTTGTTTAATGTTGCTCTTTATTTGAGTAAATTTATCTTCGTAGTATTTAGTTTTGGCTCGTCTAATTATCTTAGATAGCAATAATGAGTAATTCTTTGAGAATTCTTTGGAGACAATTCCTAACCTATACTTCTTCTCAAGGTCGTGTTTTTTGTTAATGGATTTCAGTATTCCCTTTGTAAGCCAAGGATTGTTAAGCCTTTTGCTTGTGACTTGTTTTGTAAGCCTAGGACAGTGGGTGTTATAAAGGCTAAGAGTTGTTTGTAGAAAAGATTGCACTGCTAGGTTGATGTCCCCTATGTTACCTAACTCGGACTCCCAGTTGACATTATCAGCAGCAGTTATAAAATTGTTTATAGCAGTTTCATTGTGCAGCCTAAAGCTTAACTCCCTTGTTTCTAGAGGTGGTTTGCTAATGTTAGTTAAGAGAAATGTGGGGTAGTGGTCTGTAGTGCTATCGGTGATTATACCTGAAGTAAGCGGAGAGGTTATGTTGGTCCAGATGTGATCTAGAGTCGTGGCAGTGCTATCAGTGATTCTAGTAGGTCTAGTGATTAAGGGTATGAGGAAGTAGGAATTCATACAGTTGAGGAAGCTAACAGCAGTAGGGTGTTCTGGCTCGCAGAGGTCAATATTAAAGTCCCCTGCGATAATTAGGTGGTTTTTGTTCAGTCTGTTATCAAGTATTAGATTTCTAAGGTTTGAGTTGAATTCAGACACATCAGTGTTGGGAATTCTATAGACTGCACCCGCAGACAGGACAGACTCGGCACCCTTGACTCTGAAGCTGGCGAAGATATACTCCCCATAGCAGTCTCTAGTTCTAATTTCTTTTAAGCATGTTAGTTCTTGGTGGTAGTAAAGAGCAGTGCCACCACCTCTCTGAAGTTGACGACAGTTGTGAATTGCTGAATAGTTAGGCATGTTAAAGAGTTGAGTAGTATCCTCTTTCAACCATGTTTCAGTAAGTATAATAAAAGAGAATTTGTTGCCAATAGTTTCAATCAAGGCACTAACATCATCGAAGTGTTTACCTAGGGATCTAACGTTCAAATTGATTACAGAGATATTGTGATTATGAGTTAATACATTGTTTACATCATGTGCTGCAAAATATCTGCAATTTAGATCATTAAAGTGATTATTGTCATAGATAGTGGATAAGAGGTTAAGTTCTGGGTCTATACTTGTCTGCATAAAAAAAGCTGATTGCAGAATCAGAAATAAGTAGAAATAAGCTATAAAATAGGGAAAAATATATACACAATACTGTACAAAACAAACACAAAAGGGGCTTACAGGGGTACAATGGAGTAAGGGAGTATGGCTAGGCTAGGCAACCTAGGCAATAAATGAGATTAAAGAAAAAACATATAAACATGGACTATACAAAACACAAGATATAGAAATACAAAACAAAAAATATAAGCAAGACTAAGCAGTACAAAAAACAAATTGAGCAAAAATGAAAAAAAAAAAGAGGTAGATTGCTTACGAGTACTCTCAGGTACACTGTAAGTAACAATTTGCAATTTGAGATGCAGGCAAAGCCAGGGGTACAATGGAGTAAGGGAGCATGGCGAGGCTAGGCAACCTAGGTAATAAATGAAATCAAAGAAAAGTTGAATAATAAACATAGGCAAATTTAAGCTAATGATTAATAACTATAGATAGTTCAGTAATGACTGTATAATTAAAAAGACCTGCACAACCTAATAAATTTCCTGTAACCTACCTTACCCCTCTATTGTCAATCCATGTCTTTTTTTTAAAACAACGCTGTTTGTCGACCTAATTGTATTTGTGCTGCTTTTTCAGCCATGTTCCCCCCTTTTTTATCTCTATTTTTATTTGTTCTCAACACATTATATTCTTTATACTCAATTAGTATTAAGATTTAGTCATTAATGTTTTTCATGCCCGAAACGCTTTGCGTAATAGTGGCTTTAGGCATTGTATGTACTAGCTCTATCTGTAATTCCATCAATCTTTGTAAAATCTCTTATATGTATGTATGTACCTTACCTAAATAAACATTTATTTATTTTATTATTTATATTAATCAATACTGTACTGTAATTTGTAATTCACTATGACTTCTTATAACACATTACTTTGTCTGGTGGTTCTTGTCAATATTCTAGTTTACAGTACAAGTATACACTGTACAGTACTTGCTGTGTGCACGCTCGCACGCAGTACTGCACCGACTTTCACAACTTCACATAGATGTTGGCTCTCCTCAGTCATCACAGTGTTGCTAAGGGCATCACCACCTGTTCACTCATTCCCGATTCTGGGCCCAAAAGTCTTAGCCTCTACCTCGGTTACCCAGTAACTGGCAACTTAATCCTCTTGGTGCTGCTTATATAGTAACCAGGTAGTGACATCGTTGCCACCATTACATCTGTGATGTAATGGAGAGTCGCACCCTATCTCAAGAACGGCGAAGAAGGTTAGGTAGAGAAATAGAAACAATTGAATGGAAGCTACAAGAATCATACAAAACCCAGGAGAGGCAAAGAGAGCAAAAGGCCATCAGTGAAATAGAAAGAAATCCGAAATATTTTTTCTCCTATGCAAAATCAAGATCAAAAACCACATCTAGTATCGGGCCCCTGCGAAAGGGAGATGGAACTTTCACCGATGACAACAAAGAAATGAGCGAGCTACTGAGGACGCAGTACGACTCTGTCTTCAGCGAGCCATTAAACACACTAAAGATTGATAACCCAAATGAATTTTTCATGGATACGATACCAACATCAAATCATATATCAGACGTCACCCTATCCCCACTGGATTTTGAAGAAGCCATAAACAGTATGCCTATGCACTCTGCACCAGGCCCGGATTCTTGGAACTCCATATTCATAAAGAACTGTAAAAAACCACTATCGCAGGCCCTCCACATTCTGTGGAGACAAAGCCTAGATACTGGCGTTATTCCTGATATACTAAAAACAGCAGAGATAGCACCACTTCATAAAGGAGGAAATAAGGCAGAGGCAAAAAATTACAGACCGATAGCGCTAACATCGCACATCATAAAAATTTTTGAGAAATCACAAAATACATGGAATCACAGCAACTCCATAACCCCGGACAACATGGTTTCAGAACAGGGCGCTCTTCCCTGTCGCAGTTGCTGGACCACTATGATATGGCATTAGATGCTATGGAAGACAAACATAACGCGGATGTAATTTACACAGATTTCGCAAAAGCTTTTGATAAATGTGACCATGGTGTTATTGCACATAAAATGCGTTCAAAAGGAATTACCGGAAAAATAGGCAGATGGATCTACAATTTCCTGACCAACAGAACCCAATGTGTAATAGTCAACAAAATAAAATCCAGCCCATCAACCGTGAAGAGCTCAGTCCCCCAGGGTACTGTGCTTGCTCCAGTACTTTTTCTCATCCTCATTTCGGACATAGACAAGAACACAACCTATAGCACTGTATCATCCTTTGCAGATGACACTAGGATCTTCATGAGAGTAGGCAACATAGAGGACACGGCAAACCTCCAGTCAGATGTAGATCAGGTCTTTCTATGGGCTACAGAATATAATATGGTGTTTAACGAAGATAAGTTCCAGCTCATGCGCTATGGAAAAAATGAAAATATAAAAACGGAAACCACGTACAAAACTCAGGCAAATCATAACATAGAACGAAAAGGCAATGTAAAGGATCTGGGTGTACTCATGTCGGAAGACCTTACCTTTATAGAACACAATAAAGTAGCCGTCACAACTGCAAGAAAAATGACAGGTTGGATAACAAGAACTTTTCACACTAGAGATGCTATACCGATGATGATACTTTTCAAAACGCTTGTGCTCTCTAGAGTAGAGTACTGCTGCACAATGACAGCACCTTTCAAAGCTGGAGAAATTGCTGACCTGGAGAGCGTGCAGAGATCCTTTACTGCTAGAATCCACTCAGTAAAACATCTAAACTATTGGGATCGACTAAAGAGCCTAAAACTGTACTCCCTTGAGCGCAGGCGGGAGAGGTACATAATAATTTACACGTGGAAAATATTAAGAGGGGCTGGTCCCAAACCTGCACACAGAAATAACATCACATGAGACCAGAAGACATGGCAGGATGTGCAGAATACCCCCGTTGAAAAACAGAGGTGCAACTGGTACTCTGAGAGAGAACTCTATCAACATCAGAGGTCCGAGACTGTTCAACACGCTTCCACTACACATAAGGGGCATAACTGGCCGACCCCTCACAGTGTTCAAGAGAGAACTGGATAAGCACCTCCAAAGGATACCTGATCAACCAGGCTGTGACTCATACGTCAGGCTGCGAGCAGCCGCGTCCAACAGCCTGGTTGATCAGTCCGGCAACCAGGAGGCCTGGTCGACGACCGGGCCGCGGGGACGCTAAGCCCCGGAAGCACCTCAAGGTAACCTCAAGGTAAGGTAAGGTGATACCAAAAGTACGGACGACGCTAAGCTGTAGGAGCAGGAAGAACCACAGCAGGGGAAGGACAAGGGGGCATGGATGAAACCAAAGTCGATGTGACTAACACCCTCAAGTCTGTGTCCACATAACCAAAGTGGGGGCAGCCGCAGGGCATCCAGAAAGGCAGCCAACCTAGCGCATTGCAGCAACCTAAACCTCGCATGCAACGCTGAAGCTGCCTGCACCCAAATATCAATATCGGTGGACTGGGCGAATTGGAGTACAAGCTAGGAACACTACTTGTAGGACTATGGGTCAAAGGTGTCATTGACCCACCAGGCAGCAAGGCTGAGGCAAAGACAGTGAGTGTCACCCTGAGACAAGGGGGACAGAGCAACCTTCAAACACGCACAAAGCGAGATGGGACTCGAAGGGTCTCCTCCATGGGACCAATGAGCCCCAAGGGACTTTCCAGGGGCCCTTAGGCTGATTGCAAAGGGAGGCCCAGGCAAGGTACTGCTAACCGGTTATGCCAGAGCTAACAAGCAAACAAAACTAAAAGCTGAACCCCTGTGACATGTGCAATCATAAGGACCTAGTGGAGGGCCACCAAAATTATATAAGGGGTCCTACAGCCACACCAAGCAGACCTCCCCACCAGGCGTAACAAAACAAAACAAAAAAACCCGCTAAAGCACATCATCTCCAGAACAGAACCAGTCGCTATGCGTATATCAGACAGATGCACTGTACTTTGTGCCCCAGACAGATACAATACTATCTACTACCTAAGGTTCATGCAGCCCCAGTACTCTTATTTACTCCTGGCTAGCACACAACCACGCAGTAAAACACTGCCTCTATGCAACACTGCTCAAAAAGATGGAACCAGAGTAAATCAACTGTCAGCAACACAACAGCCTCTTGAACTGGGGTTGGCTAGCTGGTGCGGGAGGTTACGCAGACTAGTAATTACCTAAGTGTAGTTACAAGATGAGAGCTACGCTCGTGGTGTCCCGTCTTCCCAGCACTCTGTCATATAATGCTTTGACACTACTGACGGTCTTGGCCTCCACCACTTTCTCACCTAACTTGTTCCAACCGTCTACCACTCTGTTTGCGAAAGTAAATTTTCTTATATTTCTTCAGCATCTGTGTTTAGCTAGTTTAAATCTATGACCTCTTGTTTTTAAAGTTCCAGGTCTCAGGAAATCTTCCCTGTCGATTTTATCAATTCCTGTTACTATTTTGTATGTAGTGATCATATCACCTCTTTCTTCTGTCTTCTAGTTTTGGCATATTTAATGCCTCTAACCTCTACTCGTAGCTCTTGCCCTTCAGTTCTGGGAGCCACATAGTAGCATGTCTTTGCATCTTTTCCAGTTTGTTGATGTGCTTCTTAAGATATGGGATCCACACAACCGCTGCATATTCTAGCTTTGGCCTAACAAAAGTTGTGAACAATTTCTTTAGTATATCGCCATCCACGTATTTAAAAGCAATTCTGAAGTTAGAAATCGTGGCATAGGCTCCTTGCACAATATTCTTTATGTGGTCCTCAGGTGATAGTTTTCTATCTAGAACCACCCCTAGATCTCTTTCTTTATCAGAATTTTTAAAAGATTTCTCACATAATATATAGGTTGTGTGGGGTCTATGTTCTCCTATTCCACATTCCATAACATGGCATTTATTAACATTAAATTCCATTTGCCAAGTGGTGCTCCATATACTTATTTTGTACAAGTCATCTTGAAGGGCATGACAATCATCTAAGTTTCTTATCCTTCCTATTATCTTAGCATCATCAGCAAACATGTTCATATAATTCTGTATACCAACTGGTAGATCATTTATGTAGACAATAAACATCACTGGTGCAAGAACTGAACCCTGTGGTACTCCACTTGTGACATTTCTCCAGTCCGATACATTGCCTCTGATCACTGCCCTCATTTTTCTATCAGTCAGAAAATTTTTCATCCATGTTAGAAACTTACCTGTCACCCCTCCAATATTTTCCAGTTTCCAGAACAACCTCTTATGTGGAACTCTGTCGAAAGCCTTTTTTTTAGGTCCAGATAGATGATCTGGACCTAAAAAACACAGGATACACAGGATCTTCCAGATCGAAAACCATACTGTCTGTCTGATATTATATCATTTCTCTCCAGGTGTTCTACCCATTTAGTTTTAATTATTTTTTCCAATATTTTGCCTATTACACTTGTCAATGATCCAGGTCTATAATTAAGGGGGTCTTCCCTGCTTCCACTTTTGTAGAATGGAACTATGTTAGCCTTTTTCCACACATCAGCTACAACTCCTGTAAACAGGGATGCCTGAAAAATCAGTTGAAGTGGAATGCTGAGCTCAGGTGCACATTCTCTCAGAACCCATGGTGAAACTCCATCTGGGCCAACTGCTTTGTTCTTATTTAGCTCCTTGAGCATTTTTTTCCACTTCATCTCTCGACACCTCTATGTGCTCTATGTTGTTCTCTGGAATTCTTATTGTGTCTGGTTCCCTGAAGATTTCATTTTGTACAAACACACTTTGGAACTTTTCATTTAATGTTTCACACATTTCCTTTTAATTTTCCCTGAATCTATTTCCCATTTTCAACCTCTGAATATTATCCTTAACCTGCAATTTGTTGTTTATGAATTTATAGAATAGACCTGGTTCTGTTTTACATTTGTCTGCAATCCCTTTTTCAAAATTTCTTTCTGCCTCTCTCCTCACTGCCGTGTAGTTGTTTCTCGCATCTTTGTATCGCTGGTATGTTTGGGGGTTTGGCCTCTTCCTGTATTGATTCCATTTTTGTGTCTTTTGGTCTCTGGCCCTCTCGTAATTTCTGTTGAACCAATCCTGTTTCCTAGTTCTGCATCTCTGTTTTGGTATAAATGTTTTTGTGCCTTTATCATATATTTCACAAAACTTGACATACATCTCATTCACTTCCTTGCCTAGCAACAAGTCTGTCCAATTATACTCACTAAAAAATTTTCTAAGGTTGCCATCATGTCCTCTCCTAAAGTCAGGTTTTTCAACTGCATCAACCTTCTTATTTTCTTCCAGATTATAATGCATTGCATACTTTATTCCCAAAAAGACATGGTCACTTTTACCCAAGGGAGGAAGGTACTGAATGTCAAATGTTTCTTCCTCCTTCCTGGTAAATATCAAATCTAGCATGGAGGGAACGTCCCCTTCCCTCATCCTCGTAGCTTGTTTAACATGTTGATACAAGAATGTTTCCAGGATGAGGTCTACAAATTTACAGGTCCAAAAATCTCTCTGTTTTAGCTTCATATGCTTCCCAGTCTATGGATTTCATGTCGAAGTCGCTGACTATCAACAGTCGTGATCTATCGTTATCCGCTCTCGCTATGATCTCTCTCATTATTGTTATAAGACCTTCTCGTTTACTATCTAGCTCCTCTGTCGACCATGTGCTGCTTGGCGGTGGACTATATGCATTTATGACCATTAGTTTATCATCCTCATGGCAGATTTCTAGTGCTATTATGTCAACTTCTTGTGGATTGGCAGTCATTATTTCCTTCACCTTTAGGTGTTCTTTCACCAGCACAGCAACGCCACCGCCTTTCCTATTTTTTCTGTCCCATCTCCAAATTGAGTAGCCCCTTGGGAATATGACCTCATTTAAAATAACACCAAGTTTTGTCTCTGTGAGTGCAACAATGTCTGGTGTCTAGAGCTGTATTACATCACTTAACTCCAGTATCTTCGATCTTACTCCATCTATGTTGGTGTATGCAATCTTCAGGAACTTGTTCCCCCTCTTCTTATTTTTCACTCCCCCCCCCCCTCTCTAATGATTTTGTTGGTTTGCCTTTATGTACCACTTTACTGGTTTGCCTGCCCCTATCACTTTGTAGAAAAAAGAATATATTTCTTCTTCATGCCTGCTCTCATTTAAACGTTTTGCCTCGGCGAGGTTCAGTTTCAGCTTCTCCCTATCTTCTTTTGAAAGATCTCGTCTTAACGACCACACTTTCCCATCCTCATCACTTTGTAATTTTCTAGCATTCCTTAGTACTTCTTCCATCTGTTTGGCATCATTTAGGGTGATCCTCAAAGGTCGATCTTTCCCTTTTGCATATCTGCCTATTCTCCTGTAGTCGCACACATTCTCTATAATGGTTGTAAGACCTTCCACGAGGCCAACAATTTTATCTACTACTTTTGCTTCTTCTACAGCTCTTTCTGACCTAGATGTTATCTCCTTTTCTTTGCAGCCAAAAATTATCAGGGACTTACTCCGATCAATTGTGTTTTGCACCAACTTCGGGTTAGATGCCAATTCTTTTCTCACTTCCAGCCTAATGTTTGTTTGATCTTGGTTGCTGCAGTGTTTGACTTCCTTTACTGCTGCTTCAATTTTTTTCCTACTCCTTGGCCACTTGTGCATAGGTGAGTTGCATATCTTTCTTGCACTGTTCTATTCCCTGTGTAACTTCCTCCATCTGTGCTGACAAAAGCTGTTTTTCCTGTTGAATTTCCTTACCTAACCTATTGTAGTCATTTATGTTTAAATTTACTTAACTTCTTCCATAGCTATTTTTAAGATTTTATTTTCTTCTTCCATGGCTTTGCAATTTGTTTCCAATTTATTCTTATCCTTGCACAAGTCTTTCACTAAACCCTCAAGACATACAACTTAGCTATTTAAATGGTCATTACTTTCTTTCAATTTACTAATTCTTTCTACACAAGAGTTCACTATAGTATCTAATTTTACCAACTTGTTGTATAGACTGGTTATATCAATGCTTTCTTCATTGAATCCAGCAAAATCCAGAATCCAACCGGTGCGGCAGCTGTGGTGATGTAATGCTTGTTTGCTTGTTTTCAATTGGGGAGTTCTGTTTGCTAGTTCAACTTTAGGTTTGCAATTTTTAACCAGCTGTAGTTTGCTTTGGAATTCCTACCTTTCTGGGTGCCTGACCTGATAGATGGCAGACAGCCTGCTTCCAATTACATGGGGGTGTCTAAAGGCCATTGCTCCTCGTGCCTCATCTGGGGGGGGGGGGGGGAACTGGCGCCGATTCCCGGTAGGCCTAGAACTCCATTGATTGACTGTTGCCACAGTCTAATATATACACATCAGCCTGTTATAGCTCCGGGAAGCCGAAGGGGCTCTCCACAGAAAAGCACAAAAACAATACAATTCTTCACAAAGAAGTCAAGCACGGTCTCATCACTGGGCTGGACACACTGGTAAACCGAGGCACACTTCGCCCGACCCACAAGCTCGGTCTAACTGTAGGTGTATAAAAAACTACTAGCACCGAGGCAAACCTCAACTACCAAGTCAAATTTTTCCAAGAAATTGAGCTCGAGAACTGAAATATTCGAAAAGAGGGGCATTCGAAAACAGAGGTTTCACTGTATTACTATACATTAAAATTATAAACATGAATTATTTCTTACCGTTTATTAGTTATACACATTTTTATTTATGAATTAAGGAGACTTAGTTTGTGTGACCTCCAGAAATGTGTGTTAGGGGATTTTAGAGGGGAAGAGGGTGGGTTTGGGTGTGTGGGTGGATGGATGGATAGATAGGCTGGCGACTGACTGGTACATGGGGTAGGTTGATGGGCAGGTTGAGTGGGGGTGGGGATTTGGATGTATGCCCTCATCCACATGCATCTCCTGAGAAGAAAAGACCGAGTCCAAGGGAAAGGCCTTGAATGAGGGAGTAGGCTGGGACTACTCAGAAGCCTCGGCAGGAAGAAGAGGCTCAACTGCCTCCGTGCCATCACCGGAAGGGGCAATCCCCGGAGCCAACCGAGTCTCATCCCGAGCTAAACCCCGCCCCGACTCCGAAACCTTCAGCCTGAAACAGGGAGGAAGGAGAAAGAGGAACCACACCCACCTGGGAAGGAAGAGAGGGAGATGGAGACAACTGCAGTCGAGGTGACCAGCACCTCCAAATCTGAGTCGCTAAAAACCCAGCGGGGCAGCTCCGGAGCTTCCAAACGGACACACAACCTGGCACATTGTAACACAGAAAAATGCCTATGCAACATAACTGCTGCCTTATACTTTGGAATACCCAATGAGGAATGGGTGTAATGGAGCACATGAGAAGAACCAATCCCACATGACAATTACATCCACCCATTTAGCTTTTCTGGATATCCCTCACTCAAGATCAAACTGTAACTACACTTGGGTAATTACACACACACACACACACACACACACACACATGTATGTATGTTTTACATAAAATAACAAGAGTATCAACACTTCGAAGTGTCTTCTGCAGTCATTACATTAAATTACATTAAATTTAGTCATTCAATTCATACATGAATTTCACACTACAGTATAAAGTTTGACACACTATTACACTACAGGAAAATAAACAGGAAATATTAACAATCGTACCTAATATACACTGAAGTATATCCACATTGTTTTCATCAGTCCAGAAATCATTTGTAGGGAAGTCTTCCCTAAATGCTCTTTCAATCTCCTCCTGAAAGAAGAAACATTAACATTAATTTAGGAGAAATCTGTAAATGATGCTACAGTAATAAGGAATGGAGTACACTTATGTATCTTATTACAATGTGTCCTCATTTGAAGGAACTATATAGGGCGAGGCCGATTTGTTCTGTATGTCGGCCCCAGACTGTCTCGCACCTCCATGTGAAAAGAACAAAATCTTACATCCATTATAAACTAAACAAAAATCACATAATCTATTTGTTATGTATTTATCATTTTGAACATGGCACATGATAGAACCATCATTAGTGAACAATTCCATATCAAAATCATAACTCTGTGGCTATTAATGGAGGCCACAAATATAATGTAATGGCCTGGATTACCATAAGCTAACTATCAGTCTTGGTATAAATATTCATAAAAAATCCATTTATTATGAATTCTTCATTTTCATTGTGGCATTTGACAGAGCACTCGCAAACAATTTGGTAAACAAATGTTACATTTATGAACATTATTAATCCTTAAACTGTGCAAAACTACATATGACGTTTCGAGTAACTGACGCAAAAGTGCGCATCACTGTATATATAGTTTTGGAGTACTACACAAGGTTTAAACGGTCTGCGGATACATTGGGTTCACATCACCTTCCTCAGGGCTCTTGTAAACAGATGCCATTTAAAAATAAAAATCGTGGGCAACATTCCTGGGTGTGAGAGCCTCAGTACTGATTGAGCCACCAAGGCTGGCACACACAGCATGAGATCACAGCATTGCTGTTCAGCTTGTGACCACAGTATCGCCTAAAAAAACAGCGTTGAATGTAATGAAACACCATTTTCTAGGTGAGACCCGGAGGCTCCCTGGAGCTTACTGGGCTGATATGCTAATGTCAGACTTTGGCATCAGTCATGTGTATGGAGTTCAGTGGGCCTACCAGGGATCACGAGCCAGAACGTGGCTCCCCTCAGAGAGGCATGGGGAGCAATGGCCTATAGAAACCACTGTGTGGTTGGAAGCATTCTAAGTTTGCCATCGACCGGGTTAGGCACCCAGAAAGGTAAGCATCCCAAAACAAACCCCTATTCTGATAAAAATTTTGATAAGAAAAGTAAAGGGTTCCTGTACCCACCGAAGTGGGTGAGGTCCACCTCGAGGCGTCCGAACGTCCGCCAATGCCAACGGAAGGAAGCAGTGTCTGTTGTTCATTCCGTGGACAGGGGAATGAAACGAGACAGGCCATCGGCCAAGACGTTGGACACTCCCCACACGTGAACTGCCAGGAGAGCCAAACTCCGAGAACTCAGCAGACAAGTCACCCAAAGCGACCAGCCTCAAAGAGCCAAGGACCGCATCAAACCTTACTCAGTTCAAGCAATGAACCACCAGGGAGCAGTCTGAATAGAGCCAGATTGTCGACCCGTGGGCGACCCGAACCCTCCGAAGAGCAAACCACACTGCCGCGAACTCCCGCACCGTGCTGTGGGGTCGATGAAAGGACGGACCCCACTGTCCCTGGCCGGCCTGATGAGCACCGGCCACAAATCCCCAGCGAGAGACGATGTGTCCATAAACACATCGAGACAGGGCTCGGGCAGGCGCCAAGGCACTGAACCCCGAAGAGGAGGCCGGCGACGCAGTGGCCGACACAAGGTCCCTGGGGGACGAACCCAGTAATCGCGAGAGAGGCGGAAGAGACACCCCCGAAGGAACCAGAATAGCCGTCGAAGCCAAACCCGACCCGGTGGGTACACCAACATCTTGAAGTTCAAGCTCCTGTACAAACCCTCGAGCAACCGCAGGGTGACCCGGGTGACCCCAGAAACAGGCTCAAGCGAGACCGCAGCCGCAGGAGAGATTCCGGAGTTAGAGACAAGGAAGCAATCCGAGAATCCCACACAAGACCCAGCCATGTCCGAACCTGGGAGAGAACCAGATGGGACTTCCTTCAGTTCATCAAGAACCTGAACCCGGTGAGCTGGGAAAGAACCAAATCTAGCTAGCAGACAAAAGGACCGGCTGGGAGCCCAGACCAGCCAGTCGTCAAGGTAGGCCAACACCCGAACACCTAACAGACACAGACGGGCCACAATGACCCATGTAAGGCGTGTGAACACACGAGGTGCCAGATTCAACCCGAACGAGAGACACCGAAAACAGGAACTTTGACGCCCCACAACAAAACCGAGCCAGTCCCTGAACCCCGGATGAATCGAGACGTGCCAATAAGCATCCCGGAGGTCCAGAGACTCCATCCAAGAATCTGGCTGCAAAAGGAGAAAAACCGGGGACAACGTAGTCATCTGAGAGGAGGGGCAATGAACCCTGTGGCCCACCACGACAAGCGGAACCCCGAGCCCTGGCATGACCCCTCCAGGAAGGCCCCCCCCGCAACCCCCACAGAACCAACTAGTCAGACATGGGATGGCAACTGGCCGAAGCAGCCTGAATATACTGTGACATGGCCGAAGGAGCAAAAAGCAGAGGACAAAAAGGCGAAGAAAACCCAAGAGCCAGGGCCCAGGCTGATTCCTGAGAGGAGGCAAGCACCGCCTGCCGACACGCGAGCTGGGAAGCGTAAAACAGGGAAACCGCATCCCGCAAGATCGGCGCAAACATCTTCAACAAGGCAGCCGACGCGCGAGCCGCCGAGCCCAAGGCACTGGACCCTGGAACAGCCCCGAGCGCCCCCACATTCTTCCCAAGCCAGTTCAAAGACAGCTCCAGGAGGGAAAAAGAAGCGCAAGGCCGAAGCCAAGAGGCCCGAGTACGCAAATCCTCTGCTACCTGCGCAGCCGAAAGGGAGGGAACCTGCACATGGAGCTGTAGAACACCAACATCCCGGGAAAGGGCAGGAGCAAACAAGCACTCATTGAGGTCCTCAAGGTCGACCCCCCAGGAAAACCTGAACCACTGTCGAAGCCTCGCGTCACTCAAGCGTGCGGGAACGACAAAAAGAATGCCAAGCCTCCAAAGTGAATACAGGACAGTCCGCCAGCCAGGACGACTCCGGAACCTTGTAACAGACCCAGAAAGATAACGAAGTTCCAAACCTGAAAGACGACGGATCCATCACCGAGGCATAATCCGGGTCACGCAGGAGGTAAGCCGCCAGGGCTACCAGCAACGGAGACGGTTGGATGCGGGAAGCCGAAAACCTCCGGAAAGACGGAACCAACGCGCCCGAGGGAACACGGAACCGAACCTGGGGAGGAGCAGAGACCAAATCCAACTCATATACAGAGGGGAGAAAAGTGAACCCTATTCCTTGTAACAATAAGCCTCGCTCCGAGGGTAGAAAAACCCAGGCAGGGTCCAGTGGGGCCCAAGGCCCCCAAGTCAGCCCCTCCCCAGCCCCAGGATCTCCTTCCTTGGAACCTGGGGCAGAGTCATTCCCCCAGAGCACTGGCCCCTAAAGAAAAAGCCGGCGCAGCCAAGTAAGCCGAACAAAAGGGGGCCCACTGTTCAGACCCAGAGGCTTCGGCAGGGAGATCAGACTCGAATGCCTCCGTCGCCACACCAGAAGTAGCATCCCCGAGACTGCCCGAGACTCAAGACCATCTAAACCCTGCCCTGACTCCGACACTCTCAGATGCTTTGGAGCCGGGGGGGGAGGGGGGGAGGGACCAGAACGAATCACAACAGGGAAAGGACGAGGGGGCGCGGACTGAACCAAGGACGAAGCGACCTCCACCCCCAAGTTCGGGTCCCTATAGGCAAAACGGGGCAGCCTCAGGGCATCTGGGTGAGCAACCAACCTAGCACGTTGCAACAACCCAAAGCACACATGCAATGCCTGTGCCACCCGTGCCAATAGAATATCATCGTGAGATTGGGTAAACCGAGTCACCAGCAAGCAACAGTAATCTCAGGACTCCGGGTGGAAAGTGTCACCGACCCAACAGGCAGCATGACGGAGGCAAAAACCATGAGGGTCGCCTTGAGTCAAGAGGACCGAGCAGCCCTCGAACTCGCACAAAGCTAGGTGGGACTCCGGGGACACATCCATCGAACCCACGCACCCCCTAGGGGGTTTTCCAGAGTCCTGAGTGTTTAAGAACTCACTCCCAGGTAATCCCAGGCAGGGTAATGCTAACCGGAACCTACAAATATCAAACAACTTTCTAAAAGCTGAACCCCAGGGACGTGTACACTCACGGGGACCTAGCAGAAGGCACCACCGGAAAAGAACCATGCACAGGTCAGGCACAAAGGGGCATACAAGGCAGCTCCCCCCCCCCCCACCACTAGGCAAAAACAGAAAGAAAAACAAAACCCCGCAAGAGGACAATGCACCCCAATGAACACAGCTGGCCACTGTGAATGGTGAAAACAAGCTGTGCAGTGCCCTGTGCCCCGCACCAAACTGCCTCTTACCCTAAGGTAAACAAGGAAGACAAAACCCCCAAACACCCAAAGGGTGGCCGAAAAACCGAGCACAAATATGGCCCAGCAGAAGTAGGCCCCAAGGAACTTGTGGAAGGTGGCCCCCAAGCTCTAAGGGCAGTACTTAAAGGGTACCTAGGGATTATAACCCTAGGCGCATGCAGCCTGAGTACTGTAGAATTACTCCTGGCTCTCGCACCCCTGGAAGAAAGCCACCATACTCAAAGCACAGTGCTGGAAACTCTGGAGCCAAGCACACTACCTCCACCTCTAGCATCAGCCTTAGAACTGAAGGGTGGATAGCCGGCGCAGAGGTCTGGGGCCCCTTCCCCCTCCCGGGGAGGGGGAAGCTGCGCAGGCAGCATCGCGGCGACTTGTGACGTCATGCTCGTTTGCTCATTTCTTTTAGGGGAGTTTTATCCACTTGTTCGGCTTTTCGTACCAATATTTTCACCAGAATAGGGGTTTGTTTTGGGATGCTTATCTTTCTGGATGCCTGACCCAGTCGATGGCAGACATAGAATGCTTCCAACCACACGGGGGTTTCTATAGGCCATTGCTCCTCATGCCTCTCTGAGGGGGCCAGGTTCTGGCTCGTGGTCCCCGGTAGGCCCAGAGAACTCCATACACATGACTGATGCCAAAGTCTGACATTAGCATATCAATCTAGTAAGCTCTGGGGAGCCGAAGGGGATCCCCCCAGAAATGCCAAAAATATATGTTATTTATATATTTATTTATTTATTTATTTATTTATGCATATACAAGAAGGTACATTGGGATTGTGAGGATACATAATATGGTAATTACAATCTTGTAAAGCCATTAGTACGCCCAGCGTTTCGGGCAGGCCCTTAATCTAAGAAAATTTTAAGTAGATAAATACTTGCAAAATTTATAAAAAAAAAATGATAATTACAAGGCAAGAAAAAAAAAAAGATGAGAGAAAATTGTAGGTATATTAAAGCACATAGGTAGCTCAGATTGATTGCAATGATAGCGTGAATGGTAGTTGAAAAAATTGGTAGGCACAATACAGCATATGGCTAGCACATAAATGTAGACACCAATGAACACGATGATAAGGTTGTTTGGGTTAAATACATAAAAATTAGGAGATTGGATAACACTAGGTACAGAGCAAATTTAAAGCTCAGTGTAGGAAACTAAGAAGATGAAATTAGGTACTTCTTGGTTTTGCTTTTAAATAAGGCAAAAGTTTGACAGCTTTTCAATTCACTAGGGAGTGAGTTCCATAGACTAGGTCCCTTAATTTGCATAGTGTGTTTACACAGATAAAGTTTGACACTGGGGATATCAGAGATAATTATTTCTGGTGTGGTGATAATGGGTCCTATTACATCTGTCCAGGGTTGGTTATTATTCTGATAGCAGATTTTTGTTGGGTGATGATGGGCTTAACCCTTAAACTGCGCATGGCGTATATATACGCCCTGAGTAACATGTCCCATGGTGCGCATGGCGTATATATACGCCATAGGGTGCCAGGCCTGATTCAAATGGCCCGCGGCTACACGGGGTTCACAGTAGCTTCCTCAGGGCTCTTGTAAACAGATGCCATTTTAAAAAAAAATCGTGGGCAATATTCTCAGGTGTGAGAGGCACAGTACTGTTGGAGCAACCAAGGCCGGCGCACGCAGCATGAGCGAACAGCATTGATGTTCAGCTTGTGACTACAGCATCACCGAAAAATGTCAAAATAAATATATAATTGTTATTATTTAGCGATGACAATATTACAGATGACCAATGACTGTGATATAAATAACCAGGGTTGTGATAATAGCAGGATTGTTGTAATAATTAGCGCTGTGTGAGGAGTGATGCTGAGAGACGGAGGGAGACAGCATCGTTTACTGACTGTGTGGCCACCTGTTATTGTTTACGTTCACCATACCAGGTCAGTGGTTCTCTATGGTGAACACAAATGTAGATACTTATATATAATGTGTGTATTAGTGTAATAACAGCAAAAGGATTATGCTGGGAGGAGCCATATGGGTGACGGAGGTGACGTCGTCTGCACGATTTCTCTAGCTGTTTAGAGGGTGGCCACTATGCTCTTTGGGCACTCTACAAGCTTAGGTGTACAGTTACGGTGCATAAAACATGCAGATATTTAAATATAATATGTGTATATAGGGTAATAACACTGCAAAAGGTATTGTTGGGGGAGAAAGTTTAGTGCGTGTGACTTTGAAAGAGTGAGGGAACCGCCAGCCGCCATCTGTGTATAGCGACGACTCTTAGTGCCTGAACTAACTATATCAGCTTAGCTGTACAGTTGTGGTGAACAAAATATACACATACTTATATATAACGTCTGTATATAGTGTAATAACACCACAACTGGTATTGTTGGGGGAGAAAGTTTAGTGCGTGTGTTGAGGGAGTGGCAGCGAGTGGCTGGCTGGTGTGTGGCGGTAACTCCTCGTTGCTTTTCGACTCTCAATACCAACTTAGTGGTTCGGTATGGTGACCAAAACATGCCAATACTTATATATAACCTGTGTATAGAGTGTAATAGCAGCAAAACTATTTGTTTATTGTTTTATAAACATAATAATTGAATCACTAATATGCACATCATACTTTTGAGTATAGCGATTATTAACCACTTTTATTATATAAATATATTACAATACACACTATTGAATAATATTACTGCAAAAAAACTAAGAAAAAATCAATCGGAGACATTGAAACAATTAGGTAATATCATCTTTGTGGCAACTCCCATCTGTCAACGCGGGTGACGCTGACCGGGTCTGACGACCGCTCTGTCAACGCCCACTTTTTGCCAGACTTCCTCGGTCAATTGCGCCCAAAATGTCACCTACGATTTTTTTTTTATTTTTTCCGTGCTCAGGGGACACAAATTAACATGTTTAGAAGACGAAAAAAAATTTTTGAATTTTTTTTTTTCTTGCGCAGAGGGGTGTAAATGTCCATATGACCCCTGAGCAGTGTAAGGGTTAAGGTGGTTTGCAGTGGTAGACCCCATGCACAGATACCATAATTAAGATAGGGGTAGAGTAGTGCATAATATAGTGAGAGGAGAGCAGAGTTAGAAACATAATATCTTATTTTAGAGAGTATACCAACTGTCTTAGAGACTTTCTTAGTTGTGTGTTGAATGTGGGTGCTGAAGTTGAGTCTCTTGTCTAGGAATAGGCCAAGAAACTTGCCATCATTTTTATTACTGATGTTAATGTTGTCTATCTGTAGCTGAATTGCATTTGATGATTTGCTTCCAAATAAGATGTAGCAAGTCTTTTTCTATGTTTAATGTTAGTTACCATCCATAAGTGGACTTTTTTAATTCATTATTCACAACATTATTTAGTGTATGTGGGTTGAGGTCTGAATAGATAAGGGTAGTATCGTCAGCAAACAATATAGGTTTAAGAATATTAGAGACATTAGGCAGATCGTTTATATATATAAGAAATAGAAGAGGTCCTAAGATACTGTCCTGTGGCACTCCAATGGTAATTGGTAGAGTGGAAGAAGTTGTATCATTGATGGTTACATATAGGTGTCTGTCACTAAGATAGGATCGGATGTAGTCGAGGGCAAGGCCTCGAATTCCATAATGCTGGAGTTTAAGTAAGAGGTAGTTGTGATTAACAGTACATCAAAGGCTTTTCTTAGGTCAATGAAGAGTTCAATCGGAAACTCATTTTTGTCAAGGGCTGAGTAGATTACGTCAAGGAGACTAATGATTGCATCGTTGGTGCTCTTTTGGGACCGGAAGCCAAACTGGCAGGGGCTGAGTATGTCGAATTTTACGAAGTAGGAATTAGAGCCGTTTGTTAATTTTTTCAAATATTTGATAGAATGGGTAGATTTGATATTGGTCTATAAATGTTTATGTCCACCGGATTGCCTCCTTTATGAACTGGCGTCACTATTGCTTTTTTGAGGATATGAGGGAAGGTGTGACACACTATAGATTTGTTGAACAGTAGGGCTATGGGTGGGGCAAGGGCATGGGAGGCGCTCTTGCATACAATGGACGGAATTTCACTGGTGTTCCCTGCCTTGGTTTTTAGAGAGTGTATGATGACACAACATCTGCCGGGCTGATTGGTGAAAGGAGAAGAGAGTTTGGATAGCTGCCTGAGAGATATGTGTTAATATGTGTCTGGGTCTGTGGGATTTTACTGGCAAGATTAGCACCAACCGATGAAAAGAAACTATTAAATTCATTTGCCATTTCTAAATCAGTTGACGGTATATCCCCATCCTTGTAGAGTTTTATTTGGTTATGTGAGTTGTTTAGTTCCTAGGATACTAGAGATTGTTTTCCAAGTGCTTTTCATGTTGCCTTTTGCTTCATTGAATCTATTCACATAATATGCAAGTTTTGCCTTTCTTATGATACTGGTAAGCATTGATGAGTACCTTTTAGCTACTTCCTTTGAAACTAGGCCAATCCTAAGTTTCTTTTCATATTCATGTTTCTTGTTGACTGAGTTGAGAATGCCACTTGTGAGCCATGGATTGTTTAATTTTTTGTCAGTTACTTGCTTGGTAAGAAGAGGACAATGAAGGTTGTAGAGGCTTAGAGTTTTGGAGAGGAAGAGGTTAGCTAATGAATTTATATCCTGGGTATTATTGATTTCAGAATCCCAGTTAATATTGTGAAGTGTATCTGTAAGATTGCCTAAAGCTGATTCACTGTGTAGCCTAAATGAAAGTTTCTTGCTTTTTGGTGGTGTTATGCCCATGTTCGCTATGAGAAAGGTAGGATAGTGGTCAGTTGTTCTGTCATAGATTATACCAGATACAAGGGGAGCTGTTATGTTTGTCCATATGTGGTCCAAGGTAGTGGCTGATGTTTGAGTGACTCGGGTAGGTTTGGTGATTGTTTCTGCCCAAAACGTTGCGCGTACTAGTGGCTTTACAAGACTGTAATTACCATATTATGTATCCTCACATTCCCAATGTACCTTCTTGTATATGCATAAATAAATAAATAAATAAATAAATAAATTGTGGGGATTAGCATACAGGAGTTCATGCTGTTAAGGAAATAGTCAACTTGAGAGCAATTTTGCTGACCCAGGTCAATATTAAAGTCTCCTCCCAGAATGATGTGGTTTTTGTTGAGATTGTTGTTTATAATAAGATTCCTTAGGTTATCTGAGAAAGAAGCTATGTTAGTATTGGGAAATCTATAGATGGCTCCAATAGTCAAAGAGGATTTAAGGGATTTAATTGTAAACTGAGCAAAAGTATATTCACAGTAGTCATCTCTGTCACTAATAACACTGTTGAAGATAAATGTATCTCGGTAATATATAGCTGTGCCACCACCTTTTTTATTAGGCCTACAGTTATGAATGGCTTTATAACCAGCCAAGTTGTAGAGTTGGGTATAGTCTTTATTTAGCCAAGTTTCTGTTAAAATAATGAACGATAAGTTAGTACCTAGTGCTGTGAGTAATGCATTTATATCGTCAAAATGTTTACCAAGTGATCTAACATTTTGGTTATAAACTGATAGACAGGTGCTATTTTGGAGTTTGTTTTTAGCCTGGTGTGCTGTGTAATACTTGCAATAATGATGATCAATGTGCTGGTTGGTGTAGATATGAGACAGAAGATTTTGATCAGGATCAATATCAGTGTGCATAGAGATGCAGAGGGATCACGATACAAGATACACGATATAGCAAAACACAAGAATAAAAGCAAATACAATAAAATAGTAACAAATTAGAAGTAAAATAAAGATCCAATAGATAGCCAGGAAGGACACACAAGTTACATAAAATAAAAAACAAAAAATCAGTAGACTGACAATATAAATGTAAAATAAAAAATAATAAGAAAAATAATGATCATAAAGTAAAATGATCTTAAAGATAATTAGCTTAGTAATGGTTAATTAAAATCCTATAATTAGTATGAACGTAAGAAAACAAAGTGAGCTCAAATAGATAATTCCAAGAAAAAAAAATGACATGTAAATCTAAGTAAATCTAGAAATTTACTCAAATATAAATCTAAGTGTAAAAATAAACAGGGTGAGAGTATATTCATGTGGAAGATTTTACTATGATACTGAGGTAGATGCTTATATAAACAATTATACTATTAATTAATGCCAATAAATGATTACAAGAAACAAATACCAAGATACTTTAAATATAACAGGGTAATAAAAAGCCCGAGGTTTAGTGACAAGGGAATTAACCAAGAACAAATAATTAAGAGTAAAAAACAAGCAATTTCAACAAAAAATAAAAATAAAATTAAAAAACCTTTGGAAAGGAAAGGCAGAGCTTATGTACACTTTGGTAGTATGTGAGACTACAAATTATGTTCTGGTTATACAGCTGTTATCCCACAGTCATCCAGGAAAGAAGTGAGGTGTGCCTCAGTGGTTATGACATAAGTTTTAACAGAGTCAGTCTTCCTAGCTATTATTTTACCATCGCGCACAAAACAATGTTTAATAGCAGGGGATCTTTTGCAGATTCCACGTAGTTTAAATAAGAGATTTTGTCTGAATCTGGTTAGACATTCGTTCACATAAACATTGGATTCCATAGTGACTGCAGCAGTGATAAGGTCTGACTTGCGGGAGCAGCTATCTAATTTCACACGAATATGTAACTGGTATTATTTGGCATTAATAGTATTATAGAAGATCTCTGACTGTGATATAATATGACCAGGATTCTGATAATAGCAGGATTTTTGTGATAATTTGTGCTGTGCTGTGGGAGGAGTAATGTTGAGGGTGGGAGGGTTGTACCGTTATCTGCCGAATCTCTGTTGCCACCTGTTACTGTCTGCACTTACTATACCAGCTTAGTGGTTCACTATGGTGAACAAAACATGCAGATACTTATAAAGTCTGTATATAGTGAATAAAAGCAAAAACAGTATGGTGGGAGAAGAATGTGGGCGAGTAAGGTGAGGGAGGGAGGGAGGGAGTTGCAGCCAGTGGTGGGCTGGCTAGTGTGTGTGGTGGTTACTCCTTGCTGCTGTTTGTCTCACCATACCAACTTAATGGTTCGTTATGGTAAACAAAAATGTAGATACTTATATATAATGTATATATATACATTATATATAACATCAAAAGTAGTATTGGGAGAAGCCATTTTGGTGAGGAAGGTGGCCACTATGCTCTTTGGGCACTATACCAGCTTAGTTGAACAGTTATGGTGAACAAAACATGTAGATACTTGTATATAATGTGTGCATATAGTGTAATAACACCACACACAATATACTTGAAGGAGGAATGTTAGTGCATCTGGCCTTGAACCATTGAGGGAGGGAGGGAGGGAACATCAGTTGTGTGTACTCACCTAGTTGTGTTTGCAGGCGTTGAGCTCTGGCTCTTTGGTCCCACCTCTCAACTGTCAATCAACTGGTGTACAGATTCCTGAGCCTATTGGGCTCTATCATATCTACATTTGAAACTGTGTATGGAGTCTGCCTCCACCACAACACTACTTAATGCATTCCATTTGTTTACTACCCTGACACTGAAAAAATTCTTTCTAACGTCCCTGTGGCTCATCTGGGTACTAAGTTTCCACCTGTGTCCCCTTGTTCGTGTTCCATCCTGTCAATTCCCCTGAGAATTTTGTAGATGGTTATCAGAGGAATTGAATTGTGTGGCCACCTGTTACTGTCTGCCATCACCATACAAGCTTAGTGGTTCGCTATGATGAACACAAATGTAGATACTTATCTATAACGTGCATATATAGTGTAATAACAGCAAAAGAAGTGTTGGGAGAAGCCATTTTGGTGAGGGAGGTGGTGTCATCTTCCTGACTTGTCAAGCTGTGTAAGGGTGGCAACTATGCTCTTTGTGCACTATGCCAGCTAAGATGAACAACTACGGTGAACAAAACATGTAGATACTGTAACCCCGCGATTATCCGGGATTCAAACATCCGGAAAACGCCCTTATACGGCCAAAATCGTAATCGGATAAAGTTATCACAATATCCGGCCAAAATGGCCACAGGAACCGGATAAAAGCTGGTTTGGCCGGATGAATATTCGGCCATACCGTATTAATCCCGTCTGTGGCTCTAGACGCATGGTGGAGGAAGGAGTGGGGTGGGTGGGTGGTGTCGGGAGGGTGGGAGGGGTGCGTCGGAAGGGACCACCTAGGTACAGGAATCACCATTAATTTTAGAACACTTAATCATAGCCAAAAACAAATGAAATAAGTACTAGTAATTATGTAATAAATAAATAAGTTTCCTAAAATTAATGTGCACAGGCTGAAGTTTCCTTCAAAAATATTGTGAGTTTTTTTCCTCCTGGCGGTCTACGTAACGCGCTCTAGCTGCCCCAGCCCAAGTGGACCTGTCCAACACTGGTCAACCCATGTGCATCCGTCCCTCATGTTACACACAGTGCTGCGCCATTAGTGAAATATTTTTTGAAATAACTTTTTTATTTTCATAGTAACTTTGAACATTTTTGGCCAAGACTATGTCTGGTAGCAGCATCAATCATTCTGGAGGTGTTAAGAGGAAGAAGGTTGTCCTAGCAATTAAAGACAAGTTATGTGTTGTTCAACCAGTGAGGCGTCACAGGCAGCCAAATGCCTTCAACAAGTGAGGCGCCACAGGCAAGCCAAGTGCCTTTAACAAGTGATGCGCAAGCAAGCAAGCGCCTTCAACAAGTGAGGCATCACAAGCAAGCCAAGTGCCTTCAACAAGTGAGGCGTCACAGGCAAGCCAAGCGCCTTCAACAAATGAGGGCATGCAAGAGCTTCAACAAGTGAGGCACATGCAAGCGCCTTCAACAAGCGAGGCCTCACAGGCAACCCAAATGCCTTCAACCAGTGAGGCTTCAGCAGCTGGCAGTCAAAACTAACTTTGCTTAATGAACTGTACAGTAATTTTAAGTGTTAATTTTAGTGTTGTGTTAGTATAAGTTACGTAAATTGTTAAGAATTCTTAACTTCAAGATGTGTGGCATCAATCAAGAAGACGAACACCAACAAGGTAAGTTGAGGTTTCTAGTTGAATATTTAATAATTATATGTGGCAAGGCAATTCAAATTATGTTGTTTGTAGTATAAAAGTAGTCTTTCACGCAGTCTCCGTGGTGTAGTGGTAAGACACTCGCCTGGCGTTCCGCGAGCGCTATGTCATGGGTTCGTATCCTGGCCGGGGAGGATTTACTGGGCGCAATTCCTTAACTGTAGCCTCTGTTTAACGCAACAGTAAAATGTGTACTTGGATGAAAAAACGATTCTTCGCGGCAGGGGATCGTATTCCAGGGACCTGCCCGAAACACTACGCGTACTAGTGGATGTACAAGAATGTAACAACTCTTGTATATATCTCAAAAAAAAAAAAAAAAAAAAAAAGTGTAGTTGGAAATTGCCACTTTTGGACTCCTAGGTGAAAAAGTACCATTATCCGAAAAATGTGATAATCCGGCTGGGGGTCCTTCCCATATAGTCCAGATGATCGAGTGGAGACAGCACTTATATATAACGTCTGTATGTAGTGAATAAAAGCAAAAACAGTATGGTGGGAGGAGGATGTTGGTGAGTGAGGAGTTTATGAGGGAGGGAGGGAGGGGTAGCGAGTGGCTGGCTGCCCACTCCTTGTTGCTTTTTGAATCATACTATCAACTTCGTGGTTCGTTATGGTGAACAAAACATGAAGATTTTTATATATAACATGTGTATATAGTGTAGTAACTGCAAAAGTATTTGTTTATTGTTTTATAAACATAATTGAATCAATAATATGCACACCATAATTTTGAGTACAACAATGATTCACACATTTTATTATATAAATATATCACACTATACACTATTGAATAATATTACTGAAAAAAAAAAACTAAGAAAAAATCAGACACTGAAATAATTAGGTAATCAAGTTCAAGTATGTTTATTGAGACAAGAAAAAATACATCTCAAAGGGATAGTGTAGCTTAGGCTATTTCTACCCCCCCATTAGGTAATTGTATCTTTGTGGCAACTCCCCGCCTGACAGCTGAGGGAAGCAGAACTTCCCCGATGCTTGCTGAGTCAGCGCCTCTTTTTTGCCAGACTTCCCCGCCCTATTGCAGCCAAAATATGCCACTTACAATTTTTTTTTTATTTTTCCTGTGATCAGGGAACACACATTAACAGGTATACAAGAATTTTTTTTATGCGCCTGTTGGTGACAAAGACCAAATAGCCCTTAGCAGCTTGTGGGTTAAATCCAATCAACTGAAATCACCGAATTTTCAACTGACGAAAGGAGGGGCAGTTGGCAGGCCACCAGTGGTCAGGGGGAGGGGGGGTTGTGGCTGGCCGCTGGTAGTCAGGTGTGGGAATGGGAGGGGAGGGGAAGAGAGGGGGTAGGTTACAGCAGGTCAGTAATAGGGGGAAGGGGGGTGGCAGCCAGACTGGCAGGCCTCGGGCCAGATTGGGCCTCGGATCCCAAAAATATTAACTTAAAAATCCATTTCATATATAAGAGTACAAATATTTTGTACTATGTACAAGTTATATCTTACCTTTATTGATGACTTGTTTGCGTATGGAAGACAATGAGGGGGGGGGGGGGGCAGGAGGAGAGGTGTTAAGTGTTTGGAAGGGGAATCCCCTTCTATAACAACATCAGGCAGTGATGACTTCTCTGGGGTTCTCTCTCCTACGTATTGCAGGCATACCACTAGGACCTGGTTGTGGCTCATTGCTTGTTTGTCTCGCTAAGAACTTTTCTATGAAGATTTTTTCCCCTACGTCTTAACTTGTCTGTAGCGAGATATCACATATTGGGGGTGGTGGTCGTGTATTTTTAATATTGTCTAGGGGAATAAAGGCTTTTACTTGAGCCAAGGGAAATTCAAGGTGTAGGGAAACAACCTAGTAGATAAATGACACATATACAGTAGTACCTCGGCTTACGAGCGGCCCTGGTTACGAGCTTTTCGGCTTACGAGCAGGATTTGCTCGGAAAATTTGTATTGGGTCACGAGGGTTGCCTCAGGATACGAGTTTGTTGATACGCATACGGGCCGACCTAGCGCGTGGTGGCACGGCGATTGCTGCTCAGTTTGCCAGTGCCTTGCGTCCAGTGACTATCCCGCCCAAATTCTTCACAAGGATTTACCGTTTATTTTTGGAGTTTTTGCTGTGTTCAAACGCGAGTGGCGATTTGAAAATTAAACCCTTGCTAGTGTATCATTCTGAAAATCCAAGGGGTTTCAAACAATACAATACAATACAATTTTATTTAGGTAAGGTACATACATACAATAAATTTTTACAAGGATTGGTTGACTTATAGGTAGAGCTAGTACATACAATGCCTAAAGCCACTATTACGCAAAGCGTTTCGGATATGATAAACTTAAATGACAAGCTTAATACTAATTGAGCATAATGAGTAGAATGAAAACAAGAAATGAAAACATAGATGAAAAGCAGCACAAATACAATTATGTCGACAAACAGCGCTCTTTAAAGAAAAACAGACATTGGTTGACAATAGAAGGGTAAGGTAGGTTACAGGGAATTTATTAGGTATAGCTTCGTTTTTAACTTAAACTGGTTGAGAGAGGTACAGTCTTTAACATGGTTGGGAAGGTCATTATAAACAGTATACAGAATAAAGGAAACAGTATAAAGTGCAGCAAAGTCAAATGTGTGTGATGTGGAGGGCTAATAATAAGGCATGGGTGACTAGGATTTTTTTTTCGGAGTGGGTGAATGAAGTGGTGTGCCCTGCCATAAAAAAATATCTGCAGGAGAAACAATTGCCACTCAAGGCCCTGCTTCTCCTCGACAATGCTCCTGCTCATCCTCCAGGCTTGGAAGATGAATTGTTGCACAGATACAATAAATTTCTCACAGTAAAGTTCCTTCCTCCTAACACCACTCCTCTAATTCAGCCTATGGACCAGAAAATCATAGCGAATTTTAAGAAATTTTATGAAAGGGCACTTTTCCGGAAATGCTTTGAAGTGACTGAAGCCACAAACCTCACCCTCAGAGAGTTCTGGAAACACCATTTTAACATTTGTAGTTCTTTAAAACTCATTGACAAAGCCTGGCAAGAAGTGATTCAAAGAGCCCTGATCTCTGGCTAGAGAAAATTGTGGCCTGAATGTGTGACAGAACTAGACTTTGAGGGGTTTGAGCCTGTAAATGATGCGCCTATTGTTGAGGAAATTGTTACTCTGGGCCAGAAAATGGGCTTGGAATTGAATGGTGATGTGGAGGAGTTGGTGGAAGAAGACAACGAAGAACTGACCACCGAAGAAATCCAAGCTCTTCAAAAGGAACAGCAAGAAGACCCAGCTGAGAATGTTTCTCCAGTGGAGGAGGAAGAGGCAGAAGCGAATATCCCTTCTGCAGACATTAAGAAGTGGTGTCAGATGTGGGAAGAAATGCAAACTTTTATTGAAAAGACTCACCCGAGAAAGCTGTAGTAGGTCGTTGCATTAGTCTTTTCAATGACAATGTGATGCCTCACTACAGAGACATCTTGTGAAGAAGGGAAAAACAATCTTCCATGGACATTTGTTGTGAGAACATCGAGCAGTGAGCCACAACCAGGACCTAGTGGTATGCAGGCAAAACATGCCAGAGAATGCACCCCTGAGAGGTCCTCATTGCCTGATGTTATAATGGAAGGGGACTCCCCTTCCAAACAATAACTCCTCTCCTCCTCCCCCCCCCCCTTCCTCACCATCTTCCATTCGCCTACAGCAGTCACCAGCAATGGTAAGTAATAACTTGAACATAGTTTTTTAGTGTAGATTTAGATGAATTAGGTATAAAATTTAGTTTGAAGTGAGGTTTTTGGGTAGTCTGGAACAGATTAATTTGTTTCCCATTATTTCTGATGGGGAAATTAGCTTCGGGTTACGAGCTGTCTCCAGGAACGGATTAAACTCTTAAACCGAGGTAGCCCTGTATACATTAATAACACATGCAACAATACATAACATAATTCACTCCTTACAACTCCCGGTCATCCTGAAGGTAACACATGGAAAAAATAATCACCACCAAACCTCTCAACTGGTGATGCACATATATATATAAACCCCTTGGAAACTTGGACTCTCTCAAAAAAAAAAAAAAATTACTGCTCAGAAGACTGTCAGTGCACTCTACCCTTCCTTACACCCCTGCTACTATTATATAAAGGCTTATCTGATTGAACGGCTGGAGAAAACCCTCAGAAAACAAAGACTGGTCGTCAATGTTCCTCCTCTCGTCTGGTCAAGGTGGCGTCCGCCCCTCTTGTGGCATCGCTCCTTAAAACTATATTCTTAACATTACCAATCAAACCTTTTATTAACTTCATTTATCATATTCCCCATGCAAGTTTTTGATTGAGTCCATTTTTCCTTACAACTATTCTTCACAGTTTTGTTATTCCAATACTTGTTATTCCTAAACAATCTCCAGCTAAGGGTACTATTTTGCTTGTCGGAGTATTACTGGTCACTCGCAGCCTCCCAATTATCAGCTGCAGATTTATTTCAAAAACTTTCTCTAATCAACTCCTTTAACCCCTTAACTGCGTTGCCTCCAAATATGACACCCCCGCAGTGCGCAAGAAATAAATTCTCTGAAAAAAATTCTTTTTTTTTTTTTTTAAAGTGTCAAAAACCCTTCCCTGAGTATGGGAATGTAAAAAAAAAATCAAAATTGTACTTACTTTGGCTGCTATGGGGTCCGTAAGTTGGGGCGCGACGTCATCATTCCCCGTTCGCCCGTGACGTACGCTCCCGGGGCCAGTAGGGTGCCCGGGGCAGGGCGCGCGAGTTGCCGCGTATATATTTTTGTTCATTTTTTGTGCACAGTTCCAAATACATTTTATTTGTTTTTACATGCTAATCCTGTGTATAATGAACACGTACACTATATTATGGCAGTAAAACATCCGTACTGTCTGAAGACTGTGTGTTATGTGCAAGACACTTGTGTACACGTATGTTGCACATATTTACTATGTATCATGCTAATTTATGTATATATACAATCTATTTACACACTACACACTGTCACACAGTATATACATTCACCATCAACACACACACAACTCCTTGAGTGTGAGCTGCCACACCCAGCCAGCCAGTCCTCCCTCTCTCCTCCAACATCGTACTCACCATCACCCCTCCTCCCACCATACTGTTATTCACACCAATATTTCGGGTTCATTTATGTATATTTACAACACATTTACACACTCTACACTGTCACACACCATAAACACACTCAGAACTCCGCGAGTGTGAGCTGCCACACCCAGCCAACCAGTCCTCCCTCTCTCCTTCAACATCGTACTCGCCATCACCCCTCCCACCATACTGTTATTCACACCAATGTTTCAGGTTCATTTATGTATATTTACCACACATTTACACACACTACACTGTCACACACCATAAACACACTCAGAACTCAGCGAGTGTGAGCTCCCACACCCAGCCAGCCAGTCCTCCCTCTCTCCTCCAACATCGAACTCGCCATCACCCCTCCCACCATACTCTTACTGTTTATATTACACTATTTACATATGTTATGTATACCTATCTACATGTTTTATTCACCAGAACTATGCAAGTAAGCCGGTATTGTGTCCAAACAGTACAGTGGCCACCATACACTGCATGAGAAATCACACAGCAGACGACGCTACGATTACGACGTCACCTCCCTCACAAAAATAGCTCCTCCCAACATACTCTTGTTGCTGTTATTATACTATATACACACACACTGTATATACCCATGTACATGTGTGTTCCCCATAGCGAACCACTGAGCTAGTATGGTGAGCAAAACAAGAGTGGCTGCCACACACAGTGGAGGCTACCTCAATTCTCTCCCTCCCTCCCTCACCAAAATTCCTCCTTCCACAATACTACGCACAATGCTAATTATAACCACAATCCTGGTCACTAATTCCTGTAAATGAATAACTGACCACACGTTTATTTTGAAAAGGAACCTAAGAAGTCATTTGAAGATTCCTAGATGGACGAAATAATGCTGTGGTGCTGTGACTAGCGCTGTGAACATCGTGAACAACATTGAATCAATGATATTTGAACATTGTTCCCAGTCATTATCACACTCAGGCTCTTCTATAATACTATCATGGCTAAATAATACAGATTATATATATATATTTTGACATTACTGTATTATGCGATGCTGTGGTCACACGCTGAACAGCAGTGCTGTGCGCTCATACTGCGTGCGCCGGTCTTGGTTGCTCACTCACTACTGAGGCTCCCACACTCGGGAATGTGGACCACGATTTTTTTTAAAGATGGCGTCTGTTTACAAAAGCCCTGAGAAAGCTGATGTGAACCCCACGTAGCTGCGGGAGTTTTGAATGGAACGTGAAAAATAAAAATACCCGGAGGCACGTTGCGCAAACCAGACGTGGGCCTGCAGGCGCGTTGCGCAGTTTAAGGGTTAATAGAAACTAACCTCCACAGGAGGTAAGGTTCGTAACATAAGGCATCACAGTGTCATTAAAAAGGTTAAGGCAATGGCCTACTGTAGCTTTAGTTGGGAGAATATCTTCAGCAAACGTTTGCAGTTACTATACTGCACACATTTTCTTAATTAATGAGGAAGGGACATTCTGTACTGCCACCTCCTCCCCTGAAGAAATTTCCTCAACAGCGTCTTGTTGCTGCTCCTTGTGAAGGGCTAGGAGTTCTTAGGTGGTCAGTTCTTCACTGTGTTCATCCACCAACTCCTCCACATCAGCACCACCCAATCCAAGCCCAATTTCCAGCCCAGAGAAACAATTTCCTCAACAAGAGTCACTTCAGGTTCAGGTTCAGGCTCAAACCCCTCAAAGTCTAGTTCTGAAACACATTCAGGCTACAATTTTCTCCAGCCAGAGATCATAGTTCTTAGTCACTTCTTGCCAGGCTTTGTCCGAGTTTTAAAGCACTACAAATGTTAAAATGGTTTTTCCAAAACTCTTGGAGGGTGAAGTTTGTGGCATCAGTCACTTTGACATCTCCAGAAAAGTGCCCTGCCATAAAGTTTCTTAAAATTGGAAATTATTTTTCTGGTCCATAGGCTGAATTGGAGGAGTGGTGTTGAGAGGAAGGAACTTTATTGTAACAAAACTAAATTCCTTGAACAATGAATCCACCATCCCTGGAGGATGTGCAGGAGCATTGTCGAGGAGAAGCAGGGCCTTGAGTGGCAAACTTTTCTCCTGCAGATATTTTTTGATGGAAAGGCAAAACACTTCATTCATACACAAGGTAAAAAATTGCCTTGTCACCCATACTATACTATTAGCCCTCCACATCGCACACATTTGGCTTTTCTGCACATTATATTTTTTGAAAACCCTTGGATTTTTGGAATGATACACAAGCAAGGGTTTAATTTTCAAATCCCTACTCACACTACCACACAGTACAAGAGTTAGCCTATCTTTCATAGGCTTGTGTCAGGTAAATGACTTCTGGGTAATGTATGTCCTCTTAAGCAATCTTTTCCAGAATAGCCCTGTCTCGTCATAATTAAACACTTGTTATAGTAGGTATCCCTAACTATCTACAAAATCTTTAAAATTACCAACAAAACTTTCAGCCGCTAGTTTGAGCTGGCATCCTTCCCATGCCTTACAACACTATGAATGCCACTTTCTAAATTTCTCAAACCATCCCCAGCTTGACAAATACTTTGGTATCTGCTTCACTCGTGCCAGAGGTTTTCTTCAAGATCTTCATTCAATTGCCTTGCTTTTTCACAAATGATAGCCTCTGAAATGCTATCACCTGCTAACTCCTTGTTGTGGATCCAAATTAATAATAACTTTTCAACATCAAGTGTGTGTGTGTGTTCTTTATTTTGTAATTGTTGTTACGCCATTTGCCACTTTAGCACTCTATATCTTTTTTCTTAGCAAGTACGGTACATATAGTTGACAATTTGTTGTCAACTATATGCACAGTACTATATGCACTAGTCAACTATATGCATGTCAGTGCATATAGTTGACTAGCTAGGCAGTTGACTGCCTAGCTAGTTCAACAACCCGCATACCATTTTTATGTTTACGAATGATCTCTATTTTTCTTCTAACATCATCCTCACATTTGTTTTCTTAAGTTGAACCTTACCACTGACTTTCTTGGGACCCATGGAATGATATATATAAATTACTTTTATGTTCAGAAGAAAAAAAAATTTACAAAGAATTCAAGCACGATCACTAGACAGAAGGCACTGGTAAACTGAAGCGCGCCTAACTTTTGCCACCAGGAACCACGTGCTCAGTCGATTCATACGAGTATCAACAAACTCTTCAAGCTAGGCAAAGCTTGTAAACCAAGTCAAATTTTTTTAAGAAATTGAGCTCGAAAACCGAAAAATTTGTAAAGTGGGGCATTCGTAAACTGAGGTTCCACTATCTGATTTTAGAAAGAATGCAAACTGGTTTAGAAACTCTTTTTGCTATATATTGAATGTGGCCCCTGGAAATTCAGCTTATTATCAATGAGAATACCAAGGATTTTACCATCTACTGTGAATAAATAAAATAAAATAAGATAAAATAAATAAAACAGCCAGGCTAAGGATGTTTCCCATTACCTATTTTGGTTATACAAGGAAGGCCACCAAGAAAAAAATCCCATTTGATAAAAGAGTCATACATCTATTGATCATTCAATATTATCAAGTCTCTTAAATGTTACTAGTGATAGGGTTTGACTACATCCTATGTATTAAAGACTGTGCACAATCAAAATACCTATTGAAACCTTGGAAATGAATTTCCTATTTTAGTTACTTAATTCTTCTTTTGTAGTGAGTAAAGAAAATGGGATAAACATAGGAACAAGATCACCTTGACTTAAGCTGTACACAAAATTCTACGGCAGCTACAACACCTACTTCAATGTTCACATGACCAAGACAGCGGGCCAACCAGAGGCTTTATGTCCACACAGGAATCTCAAACAACAAACAATAAATTATAATATAAATTGTCAATATTATTAACAATTAAACTATATAAATTATAATACTGTACTATAATACAAACAATGAATTATAATAAATACCTGTAAACCTGTACCTATAAAATATTTTGTCAATTTTACTGTTAATTATCTAAAAATTATCTGTTAGCTTAAGGACTTACCCCGAAACGCTATGCGTGCTAGTGGCTTTACAAGAATGTAAATTCAACTTAATTTCTATGTTCTCTGTTAACCCCTAATGTACTTTCTTGTACAGTGGTACCTCGGAATGCGATTGTCCCTGTATGCGAGGTTTTCGGAAGGCGAGGTGTATTTACTCCAAAAATTTGTCTCGGAAGGCGATGGTTACTTCGGGAGGCGAGTTTGGACGCGAGTTTGTTGATACGCGTACAGCCGACCTAGCGCGTTCGTCGCCCCTCCGCCCCTCAGTTTATTATTGTCTCGCGCTCAGTGACTACCCCCACATCAATTCTTCTTGCGGATTTTCAGTGTTTTGTTGGATTTTTGGTGATTTGTCTATACAATTTGTTATTATATATCTCACCATGGGTCCCAAGAAAGCCAGTGGTAAGGATAAAGGCCAGAAAGCTCATGTGAGGATGACAATAGAGGAGAAACAAAAGATCATTCGGAAGCATGAGAACGGTACACGTGTTGTTGAACTTTGTAGGCAGTACAACAAAGCCACATCAACAATATGCACTATACTTAAGAAGAAAAATAAGATTATGGGTGCTAAAGTGGCAAAAGGAGTAAGAACATTAACGGCACAAAGACCACAAATACTTGAAGAAGTGGAAAAGTTGTTATTAATTTGGATACACGACAAGGAGTTGAGGGGTGATAGTGTTTCGGAGGCCATTATTTGTGAGAAAGCCAGGGTGTTGCACGAAAACCTTCTAAAGAATACCCCTGCAACGAGTGATGCAGATAAGAAAGAGTTTAAGGCAAGCAGGGGCTGGTTTGATAAATTTAGAAAGAGAAGTGGTATCCATAGTGTTACAAGGCATGGGGTTATGTGATGTGATTATGGAAGGGGACTCCCCTTCCAAATAGTAACTCCTCTCCTCCTCCCCCCTCCTCACCATCTTCCATACGCCTACAGCACTCGACAGCAAGGTAAGTAATAACTGGAACACAGTTTTGTAGGTTTATTTAGATGAATTAGGTAAATTAGGTATAAAAATTTAGTTTCATGTGGGGTTTTTGGGGTAGTCAGGAACGGATTAATTCATTTCCCTTTATTTCTTATGGGGAAATTAACTTCGGAATGCGAGTTTTCGGAAGGCGAGGCGTCTCCAGGAACGGATTAAACTCTTATTCTGAGGTATGCCTGTATATAAATAAATACATTGCAGCAACAACTCACCTCAGTGTAAGATGCATCTTCCTCCCTGAAATAAAAAAAACGAATCATTAAACTAAATATACTATACTGTAGTTTCCCTAACCGAAAGTGAAGAGTAACGATGAAGAGTCAAAAAGAAACAGAAGGACCACCAGGAAACTTCATACTGACACCGAGAAGAAGCCTGCAGGTGGGAACCATCAAAGAGGCAACCTGATCACCATAGAGATGGTGATAAACCCCGAGTAAAAAACACCAAATGCGAAGACTCAAAGATAAGAGCGAACCAGTCTCGTACCGGACCAGGCCGATCTGAACGAGGCGGAACCGCGGAAAACCTCTGGGTTCGGACACCGGGCAAGCAGCACCTGAAATCATGGCTGGGCCGGCCACCACGGGTTCAAGAGAACTACTCGCCCCTGGTAAGTTTCCAAGTAAGCCAGGACCTGGAGCAACAACTGAACCGGGAAGAAGAGGTAGAGGAACCCCCACCTCGACCAGTCCTGCCGAAAAGCATTGATCCCGACTATGCACGATCCCATCAACTGAGGAACTAGCGGTGTAGATCGCTGGTGCGAGGGTCTGGGGCTTCCCCTTCCCGCTCCTGGGGAGAGGGGAGCTGCGCAGACATGCAGCGGAGTTCATGTGACATCATGCTTGTTTGCTCTAATTTCTTTTGGGGAGTTCTGTACACTCGTTGGCAATTTGTTGCTGTTTTAACCAGAAGAGGGGGTTTGTTTTGTGGCGCTTACCTTTCTGGGTGCCTGTCCTGGTCAATGGTAGATATAGAATGCTCCAAATCACATGTGTATTTCTATGGGCCATTGCTCCTCGTGCCTCTGTGAGAGAGGTCAGGTTCTGGCTCATTGTGCCCAGTAGGCCTAGAACTCCACCCACATTGACTGATGCAAAATAGATAGGGTATCCATATCAGCCTGGATAGCCCCGGGAAGCCATACGAGCTCCCCCCCAAAAAAGAAGGGACGCCTGGGCGCCTCGGGTCTCTCACAGAAAATGCCGTTTCATTACATTTAACGCTGGTTTTCTGTAGAGAACTCCTTTGATTAGGTAGTTTCGGGGAGCCAAAGGTAAAGGAAAAGAGGGATTTACCCAGGAGGCAGCCCCACTCGCTTCTTAACTGAAAGTTGTGACAACTGGCTGCAACCTGCGACCCAAGGCTACACATGCCCGAGAATGGCCAGGAAAATTAACGAGGTACCGTGCGGCCAGGACCCTGTTCGACCTCCAAAAGCCTGGTACCCAAATGTCAGCCCATAACACATTACCAAAAACACCAAAGTTGCGAACTTATGAACGTCATGGGCTCGGGGATAGACGAAGGCTGGATGGACCGAATAATCCTGCAGACGACCTGAGAGACCCGCACCCTGGAACAGGGAAGAGGGAAAGTGGGTCCATCCAAAGTGCATCTCCTGCCCCAGAGGCCATGTCGCACAAATAACGGCCACAACTGGACTTAAAAAGTGATGCACCCCCGGCCAAACCAACCAAACAACAACCCCAAGGACCCCTCCGGAAAGCAGTAATCTCATTCTTTGCCAGAAAAGGAGACAACTGCAAACTAATAAAACGACCACCAGTACCAAAAGATCAGAAACCCCAGCACCAGAGGAGAACATGAAGCACCCCAACCAGACCCCCAGAGGCAAATGTCAACAAAAAAATGAGCCTTAGAAAAACAGTCCAGAACCAAAGGGGCCACCATAAACAGAGGAGAAAAGAGAGCACCTGGTCCATTGACCAGGATGGCTCAGGTGGCGCATGACCAGGCCAGAGGTGAAACAACGCCCAAGAAAGCTTGCGGAGCGGAGCAGAAGTGACATCCACCTCAAACGCAAGCTGAAGCGGCTCCGCCAGCGGCGCATGATATGAGCTGACAGTATTCGGCATAAATTGACAGTCCTAAAACAACCAAGAGAGAAAGGACCAAACAACCTGATCAGAAATCGGACAAAACCTACGAAGAGTCAAGAAATGCCGAAAGGACTGTCAGGAAACTTTGTACTGCCGCCGAGATGAAACTCACAGGTGGGACACCATCAACGAAGCCACCTACTCACCATGTAAGTGGTGATAAACCCGCGTCAAAAAGACCAGACGCGAAGAGCAGAGGAGAAGATTGAACGAACTATGTACCGAATTGGACCGATCTGCTGAAAGAGGCGGAACTGCAGGAAAACCCTTAGGTTCGAACACCGAGCAAGCAGTGCCTAAAACCATGGCTAGGCTAGTCACCAAGGGGCCAATAGAACTACCCTCCCCCTGGTAAGTCTCCAGGATTTGGAGCAACAACTGAACTGGTGGGAAGAGGTACGGATAACCCCACCTCGACCAGTCCAGTCGAAATGCATCAACCCCGATGGCCACGCAGTCGGGGAAGGGTGCCGAATATACCGTAAGATGCCTTGACCAAGCCAACGTGAAGAGGTCCACGTCCGGCTGCCCAAACGTCCAGCAGAGCCAACAGAACGAGTCAGCGTCAACCTTCCATTCCGTGGACAGGGGAATGAAACAGAACAGGCCATCCACCAGGACGTTGGACACTCCCTGGACATGAACCGCCAGGAGAACCAAACCCTAAGAATTCAACAGATGAGTCACCCGAAGGAACCAGCTCCAAAGAGCCAAGGATCACATTAAACCCCCATGGTTCAGACAATGAACCACAGGGGAGCAGTCCGAATGGAGCTGGATCTTTGATGCACGAGCGAGACGAACCTTCTGAAACGAATACCACACCACCACGAACTCCCGTGCTGTGCTGAGCCCGATGGAAGGACGGACCCTACCGACCCTGGCCAGCCTGGAGAGCACTGGTCACAAAGCCCCAGCTGAGAGATTAGGCATCCGTGAACACGAGTGAGGGCTCGAATAGGTAACGCTAATGGGTCATCACAACCTGGGTAAGGTGTGTGAACACACGAGGTGCCCGATTTAAGTTGAAAGGAAGACAACGAAAGTGACAAGCCTGTAATGCCATGACAAAACCAAGTCAGTCCATGAACCCTGGATGAATCGGGACATGCCAATACGTGTCCCAGAATTCCAGGGATACCATCCATGTGAATACCGCGCCAACCAGACGAAGGCGGGTCCAAAGGAGGAGCCGAACCCGAACCCGACACCAGTGGCCTACCATGACGAGATGAACCACGAGCCTTGGCACAACCCTTCCGGGAAGGCCCACTACGGGACCCCCAAAGAACCAGCAAGTCCGACATAGGACGGCAAGAAGCTGAAGCAGCCTGAATATACTGCACAAAGGCTGAAGCCTCAAACAGGAGAGGACAAAAGGGCGAAGACATCCTAAAAGCCAAGGCCCAAACGGATTCCACAGAAGAGGCAAGCAGTGACTGCCGACACACAAGCCGGTAAGCATAAAACAGCGCAACCACATCCCGCAACATCGGCGCGAAAAGCTCCAGCAAGGCAGCCAACAAGCGAGCCGACGAGACCAAGGCGCCATAACCAGAAACAGCCTCAAGCGCTCCACATCCTCAGTGAGCCAGTCCGAAGACAACTCGAGGAGGGAAAAGAAAAGCAAGGCCGAAGCCAAAAGGCCCCGGGCACGCAAGTCCTCGGCCACCAGAGCTGCCGAAAGGGAGGGAACCTGCACATGGAGCTGAACGACACCAACAACGAGCAGGAGAGATTGCTGAAATAGAGGGAATACAGAGAACATATACGGCACGCATAGACGCGATAAAACACCTAAATTATTGGGATCGTCTCAAAGCTCTCCAAATGTACTCTCTAGAAAGGAGACGAGAGAGATACCAAATAATATACACATGGAAAATACTGGAGGGTCAGGTCCCAAATCTACACAGTAAAATAACAACGTACTGGAGTGAACGATATGGAAGAAAATGCAAGATTGAACCTGTGAAGAGCAGAGGTGCCATAGACACAATCAGAGAGCACTGTATAAACATCAGGGGTCCGCGGTTGTTCAACGTCCTCCCAGCGAGCATAAGAAATATTGCCGGAACAACCGTGGACATCTTCAAGAGAAAACTGGACGATTTTCTAAGAGAAGTTCCGGATCAGCCGGGCTGTGGTGGGTACGTGGCCCTGCGGGCCGCTCCAAGCAACAGCCTGGTGGACCAAACTCTCACAAGTCGAGCCTGGCCTCGGGCCGGGCTTGGGGAGTAGAAGAACTCCCAGAACCCCATCAACCAGGTCAACCAACCAGGTATCCTGGGGAAGGGCAGGAGCAAACAAGCACCCATTGAGGCGCTCTAGGTCACCCCCAGGAAAACCTGCAACACCGTCTAAGCCTCCTGCCACTCAAGTGTGCGAGAACGACAGAAGGAGTGCCAGGCCTCCAAGGTAAAGACAGGACTGTCCGCCAGCCATGACGACTCCAGAACCTCGTAACAGAGCCAGAAAAGGAACAAAGTCTCAAACCTGAAAGCCGAGTGATCCATTGCCGAGGCATAATCCGGGTCACGCAGGTGGTTTGCTGCAAGGGCTTCCCACACCACAGCAGGTTGGATGCAATAAGCAGAAAACCTCCGGAAGGACGGAACCGAAGTACCCAGGGGAACATGGAACCGAACCAGGGGAGGGGCAGACACCAAGTCCAACTCATACGCAGAGGATGGAAAAGAAAACCCCACTCCTTGTAACAGTAAGCCCCGCTCAGAGGGCAGAAAAACCCAGGCGGGGTCCAGCGGGGCCCAAGGTCCCCAAGTCAGCCCCTCCCCAGCCCCAAGGTCTTCCTCCGCAGGACCCAGGCCCGAGTCCTCCCCCCCAAGCACCGACCCCACCAGACAAGGCCAGCGCAGCCGTAGAAGCCGGACAGAAGGGGGCTCACTGGTCAGACCCAGAGGCTTCGGCCGGTTGAGTAGACTCGAATGCCTCCGTCGCCACACCGGAAGGGGCATCCCCCGAGGCTGCCCGAGTCTCAAGACCAACTAACCCCTGCCCCGACTCCAAAACCCTCAGACGTTTCGGGGCCAAAAGCAGGGGAGGGAACCAGAACGAACAACAGGAGGGGAAGGACAAGGAGGTGCAGACTGAACCAGGGTCGAGGCGACCCCCACCCCCCAAGTCTGGGTCCCTATAAGCAAAACGGGCAGCCACGGGGCATCCGGGTGAGCAATCAACCGAGCGCGTTGCAACAAACCAAACCTAAAATGCAACACCTGCACAGCCTATACCCGAAGATGATCATCTGCAGATTGGGTAAATTGAGTCACCAGCAAGCAGCAAAACTCACAGGGGTCAGGGTCGAAAGTGTCACCGACCCAACAGGCTGCGTGACGGAGGCAAAAACCGTAAGGGTCGCCCTGAGACAAGGGGATCGAACAACCCTCAAACTCGCATGAAGCGAGAGGGGGGACTCCGGAGTCGCATCCATCGGACCCACGCGTCCCCTAGGGGATCCCCAGGGTCCTGAGCATTTACTATAGGAGGACTCGCGCTCAAGTAAACCCAGGCAGGGGGCACCACCAAGTATCAGGATGAGGTCAAACACCAGTGGCAAGTAGGGCAGAACCCCCTTACCAAGGCAAAAACAAAAAGAAACAAAATCCCACAAGAGGACAACATACCCCCTCGGGAGCCGGTCGGCCGAGCGAACAGCACACTGGACTTGTGATCCTGTGGTCCTGGGTTCGATCCCAGGCTCCGGCGAGAAACAATGGGCAGAGTTTCTTTCACCCTATGCCCCTGTTACCTAGCAGTAAAATAGGTACCTGGGTGTTAGTCAGCTGCCACGGGCTGCTTCCTGGGGGTGGAGGCCTGGTCGAGGACCGGTGCTGCGGGGACACTAAAAAGCCCCGAAATCATCTCAAGATAACCTCAAGATAACCCCAATGAACAGAGCCGGCCGCTGTGATTGGTGACAACAAGCTGCACAGCACCCTGCACCCCTTACTAGGGCAAAACTGCCTCCTACCCTAAGGTAAACTAGGGAGTCAAAACACCCAAGTACCCAAAGGGCGGCTGAAAAATTGAGTAGTTAAACGGACCCACAGAGGCAGATCCCAAGGAACCTGCCCCAAGCTCCAAGGGCAGTACTTACAGGGCACCTAGGGAAGGGAACCCTAGGCGCATGCAGCCCGAGAACTAAAGAGTAACTCCTGGCTCTCGCACCCCTGGAGAACAGCCTTGACACACAAGGCACAGTGCAGTAAAAGTCTGGAGCCAGATGTAAGATGATATTGATCCTGAGCAAAATCTACTGTCACAAATCTATAAGAACCCCCATATTGATCATCACTACCTGTACTGCAGTTATTACACAGCACACTAGGCAAAAGCCAAACTCTAAAATAACACTTGCTTATCAGTTTTCAACCAAAATGTCAGATCTCTTTGAAAACATTTTGATGATATAAATGTACTACTCACAGCACTAGGTACTAATCATTCATTATTTTAACAGAAACCTGGCTAAGTAAAGACCGTACCCAACTGTGACGGGAAAAGTTGGTGGTCGTGCAGTCTCTGTAATGTCAGTCACAAAGCAAATAAAATATAAAATGAAAAGAAAAAAGTAAACTGCAAGTTGTCTTCACCCTGAGGTAAACTGTAGGATAAAGCAGAAGGAAAAAACATTTAAAAATACTTTACTTTGATAGAAAAATTAAGTTAAACAAATTACAAAAATATCCAGGCTTGGCTCTAATACAAAGTGTGCAAACAAACAAGATGAATAATCAAATTTACGTTACGTTAAGGTGCAAAATAAAATATGGTGCAGGAATACTGTGAGCTAGTCTGACTAAATCTGTTACCACACCGAGATGTGTTAACGGGTCTACTCAGTTGAGCACGCAGCAGTAATCTGAACTTGTAGTGGGCTAGGTAGCCCTATTTATACAGAATGACGGCCGGCCAGATGGCGCTGGTGACTTCTTTAACTATTAACCGGCTCATAAACTACTTGTTTCAGGTGGCGTGAGCTCCCAGCGACCCAGGTGCGAGGTGGGGTGACGGGCAGTGGTGAAGGGGGAAGACTGGTATACTGTCTAGACGTCTAGAAGTAGTAGTAGTTCTTGTGGCTGCAGTACTTGCATATATAGACGTGATAATGGAGCAGGCCGAATCTCTTCCTAGAGATTTTACCGTGATTAGGTACTAATCTATCATCCATTATTTTAACAGAAACCTGGCTATGTAAAGACCATACCTAACTTTACAACTTAGCTGGTTATAAAGCCATTCACAACTGTAGGCCTAACAAAAAAGGAGGTAGCACAGCTATATATTACCAAGATACCTTCATCTGCAATAGTGTCATTAGTGATAGAAATGACTACAGTAAATATACCTATGCTCAATTCTCGATTAAATCCATTAAATCCTCCTTCACTATTGGAGCCATCTATTGATTTCCTAATACAAACATAGCTGCATTCTCAGATAACCTGAAGAATCTTATCATAAACAACAACTTTAACAAAAATCACATTATTCTGGGAGGTAACTTCAATATTGACCTGTGTCAACAAAATAGCCCTCAAGTAAACTATTTCTTAAACAGCATGAACTCCTGTATGTTAATCCCCACAATCACCAGACCCACCCAATTCACTCAAACATCTGCTACTACCTAGGATCATTTATAGACTAACATAGCAGCTCTCCTTACATCTGGTATAATCACTGACAGAACAACTGACCACTATCCTACCTTCCTCATAGCAAAAATGGACATAAAACCACCAGCTAACAAGAAACTGACCTTTAGGTTGCACAGTGAAGCAGCAATAGGCAATCTCACAAATGCCCTCCACAATATAAACTGGGAATCTGAATTTAATAATACACAAGATATAAATTCATTAACTAACCTCTTCCTTTTCAAAATTTTAAGCCTTTACAATACTTATTGTCCTCTCCTCACCAAGCAAGTAACTGGCAAAAAGTTAAATAATCCCTGGCTCACAAAGGGCATACTCAAAGCAATCGACAAGAAACATGAATGTAAAAAAAAAAAAACTTTTTGGCGTAGTTGCAAACTAAGTACAGTAGTTAAGAGGTACAATACAGTAGTTGCAAACTAAGTACAGTAGTCAGTGCTTACCAGTATACTGTAATAAGAAAAGCAAAAGTTTCCTATTACGAGAATAGATTCAAAGAAGCAAAAGGCAACATGAAAAGCACATGGAGAGCCATCTCTAACATCCTAGGAGCTAAACAACATTCACATACCCAGATAAAAATCTCTAAGGAAGGTCATATACCTGCAACAGATCTAGAAACAGCAACTGAATTTAATAGATTCTTTTCATTGATTGGATCTAACCTTGCCAGAAAAATCCCACACTCAGACACGTTACCACATATCTTTCAGGCAGCTACCCAAACACTCTTCTCTCACCAATCAGCCCTACAGATGAATTTTACATCATCACACTCACTAAAAACCAAAGCTGGGAACATTAGTGAAATACCATCCATGGTAGACAAAAGTGTCTCCCATGCACCACTCATAGCTTTGCTGTTCAACAAATCTCAAGTCGTACCTTCCCCGAGATTCTTAAAAAAAAAAAAAAAAGCACGAGAAACGAAAGTTCATAAAGGAGGCAATCCGGCAGACAAACAATTACAGACTAATATCAAAACTACCTATATTATCAAAACTATTTGAAAAATTATTTACTAACAGCTCTACTCCTATCTTGTAAAATTCAACATGCTAAGTCCCTGCCAGTTTGGTTTCCGCTCCCAAAAGAGTACCAATGATGCAATTAATAAGTCTCCTTGATATAATCTACTCAGCCCTTGACAAAAATGAGTTTCCAATTGAACTCTTCATTGACTCTTCATTGATTCACTTCTTTGATACTGTTAACCATAACTACCTCTTACTTAAACTCAATCTGGAATCTGAGGCCTTGCCCTAAACTATATCCGATCCTATCTTAGTGACAGACACCAATATGTAGCCATCAATGACAACCTCTCCCACTCTACCATTAATTGCAGGGGTGCCACAAGGCAGCATCCTAGGACCTCTCCTATTTCTTATATACAGTACATCAATGATCTGCCTAATGTCTCTAACATGCTTAAACCTATATTGTTTGCTGATGATACTACCCTCATCTACTCAGACCCTAATCCGCACATCTATATAAATAAAAATGGAAATGTTCGTTTGGGCATAACCGCTAATCTCCGAAAGTTCTTCACCGATTGCTTTGAAATTTTCACACAATGTTCCATTCGCATCCAAGCAGGTTTTTATATACATACTATATAGATGTCGCGTCTCTGACGGTAAAAATAAAAAAAAATCTTTTTTCTGAAAAACTGTGTTTTTCATGTGTTTTTCATGCGAGGAAATCTTCGAAACCTCTTTACCGATCGCTTTGAAATTTTGACAACGTTGCATTTGAATAGGTGCGTCTTTTTATATATCTACTATATACATGTCTCACCTGTGACAGGAAAAAACATGCCTTTTTAGAAAAACAGCGCCACCTATTGGACGTAAGAGCAACACACGCTGTAATCTTTGAAAGTTCTTCACCGATTGCTTTGAAATTGACAACGTTGCATTTGAATAGGCGAGTGTTTTTATATGCCTACTACAGTACATAGATGCAACCCTTGTGACAGGTAAAAACGTGCATTTCTGAAAAACAGCGCCATCTGTTGCACATAATAGCAACATGCACGCTATACTAAATACGTCACGAATTCCATTTCAATGTTTCCAATTGCATTGATAAATTTTATTTTCATAGATTTCAATTTATTTTATTTTTAATTTAATTATTTTATGTGACATTGTGTTGTAATTGAGCTGTGTTGTTTACCATATCGTTCATTTCATAAGTACAGTATAAGTAAAGATGCCACACCTGTGACAGGTAAAACTATGCTTTTCTTGAAAAACAGTGCCATCTGTTGCATATAAGAGCAACACACATGCTATACTAAATATCCATTTCAATGTTTCTGATTGCATTAATAAATTGAATTTTTATAGATTTTGATTTATTTTCATTTTGATTTAATTATTTTGTGTAAATTGCATTGGAATTGAGCTGTGTTGTTTACCATACCATTCATTTCATGAGTACAATTTTTTTTTTTTTCATATTCTCATTTCATTTTTTAACTTTTTTTCTTATATTTCAGTGATGGGAACATCAGATCACTTGATGTTCCCAATTTTCTGATGGGAACATCAGACCATTTAGGAAGGCATCGGACGAAGGAGTGGGGAATGGTGGGGATAACGAGGAGACGAAAGTGAGAGATGGTGGGGAGGACGAGGGGACAAGGGAGGGGGTAATGGTGGGGAAGGACGAGGGGATGGGGGAGTTTGGGATGGTGGGGACGAGGGGATGGGGGAATGGAGAATGGTGGGAAGGACAAACGGACAGGGGAGTGCGACATGGTAGGAAGGAAGAGCTAGGGGATGGAGGAGTGGGGAATGGTGGGGAGGACTGGGGGACACGGAAGGTTGCTGTGGCTCAGCAACACACATGCGTTGCTGAGACACAGCAACGCGTGGCCAGGTACTGCTAGTATTAAATAATAATGTAAATAATGAATTAAAAAAATCAACTTATGGATGTCAACCAACAACTTGCACTAAACATAGAAAAGACCTACTACATCTTATTTGGAAGCAAATCAACAAATGCAATTCAGCTTCAGACAGACAATGTTAACATCAGCAATAAAAATGATGGAAAGTTCCTTGGCCTATACTTAGACAAGAGACTTAACTTCAGCACCCACATACAACACATAACTAAGAAAGTCTAAAACAGTTGGTTTACTCTCTAAAATCAGATATTATGCACCTTACTCTGCTCTGCTCTCACTATATTATGCACTTATCTATCCCTATCTTACTTATGGTATCTGTGCATGGGGTTCAACCTCTGCAAACTACCTCAAGCCCATCATCACCCAACAAAAATCTGCTATCAGAACAATAACAAACTCTGCTTTCAGACAACACACAGCTCCCCTGTTTAAATCCCTAAATATGCTAAACAAATTCACTCCACACATTCTTTTGTGCCAATTACATTTACAAAACCCTTTTCTTAGGTGCAAACCCTGTTCTGAAACCCTTCCTGGACAAATGTATTAGTACACACAATCACCAAACCAGACATAAATAACTCTTTGATATCCCCAGAGTCAAACTTAATCTTTGTAAACACTATACAAATAAAGAGACCTAGTCTGTGGAACTCGCTCCCTAACGAATTGAAAAGCAGTCCATCTTTTGCCTTATTCAAAAACAAAAAGTACATAATTTCATTTTCATAGTTTCCTACTGAGTGCTTTAACTTGCACTGTCTCTAGTGCTACCCAATCCCCCAATATATGTACCTAACCCATATAACTTTACCATTGTAATCTTTGATATCATCTGATATCATGGTTGTTATATTGAGTGCATATTCTACTTCATTATTCCTTGAAATGATCTTCAAATTGTGCTACAATGAACCAATTGATAACCCTGAAAGTTTACCCTAATGTACCTAGAAATCCTTGTCATTCTAATGTATTAATCTAATCTTTGTTTATTGTGTAAAAATTACTTACAATTTGTAAACATTTTTTGTCAACTTTGCTGGAAATTATCTACTTAACTTTCTATTAGATTAAGGACTTGCCCAAAACGCTATGCGTGCTAGTGGCTTTACAAGAATGTAAAAGCATCATCATTACTATGTACAGTACTCAATTAACCCCCAATGTACCTTCTTGTAAGCTAAATAAATAAATAAAAATAACAAAAATAAATAAATAATACATGGGTTAAACAATCCATGGCTTACTAAGGGTGTACTGTACTTAAATCTATTAATAAAATACATGACCATGAGAAGAAGTATGGGTTAGGGGTCATGTCCAAATTAAGAAGTTTCAAGGAGATACTGTACTCATCAATGCTGTCTACAATAATTAGGAGAGCCAAAATAAAATACTATGAAAATAAATTAGACCAAATTAAGGGCAACATTAAGAAAACATGGAACACTATTTTCCAAATATTAGGATAAAAATAGATTTTGAATAAAAAACCAATAATCATATCCAATGACAATGGTGTGCTTTCAGCCTCTGACACTGCTACTAAATTAAAGTTTCTTCTCATCCATTGGCACATTCCTTGCAAATGATATCCCATCCTCCCTAACTAATGTTAAGGATTACCTTACAGGAAACTTTCCAGTCTCTCTGTACCTAACTCCCGCTAATTCCTTTGATATTATGATAAGCCTTTCTCTTATAAAAAATGTCAAGTACCCTAGCTGAGATACCAACTAATTTACAAAAAAGCCTCCAGATTTCTGGCTCCAGCAATTGCATTGCTCTACAACAAATCACTAACTCCAAAAAGTTCTGGATATTCTAAAAAAAAATTGTGAGAAACCCCAGTCCATAAATGTGGTGATCTCACAGATGTCAATAACGTCAGACCTATATCAATTCAGCCAACCTTGTCAAAAATATTTTAAAGCTAATCTACCAGCAGCTTTACTCTTATCTAGCTAAACACAATATACAGCACTTAGCTCTTGCCAAAATGACTTCAGACCCCAAAAAAGCACTAATGATGCATGCAGCTCTTGACAAACTCTTCTCAAACTCAAACACTATGGAGTTAGAGGTCACTCCATTGAGTACATGCAATCTTACCTCAAGGGCAAAAGCAGTACTGTACTGTATGAGCTCGCTTATCCAAACAATGCAACACGTGCCCTACAGCCACGGCTCCCGCGCAGGCCGGGCTCCACGGCTCGCGCGCAGCCCGGGCTCCACGGCTCGCGCGCAGCCCGGGCTCCACGGCTCGCGCGCAGCCCGGGCTCCACGGCTCGCGCGCAGCCCGGGCTCCACGGCTCGCGCGCAGCCCGGGCTCCACGGCTCGCGCGCAGCCCGGCTCGCGCGCAGCCCGGCTCGCGCGCAGCCCGGCTCGCGCGCAGCCCGGCTCGCGCGCAGCCCGGCTCGCGCGCAGCCCGGGCTCCACGGCCACGGTTCACGCAACACATGATAAATCCTGCCTCACAGGTTTAATAGAATTCTATGACCAGGCAACAAAGTTAGGCAAGAAGAGAAGGGTGGGCAGACTGCATTTTCTTGGACTGTCAGAAAGCCTTTGACACAGTACCTCACAAAAGGCCATTACAAAAGTTGGAGCAACAGGCAGGAGTGAAAGGTAAGGTGCTCCAGTGAATAAGGAAGTATCTAAGCACCAGGAAACAGCAAGTAACTGTGAAAGGAGAGACATCAGAGTGGCGCGACATCAGCGGAGTCCCACAGGGCTCTGTGCTTGTACCTATCCTGTTTCTGATATATATAAATGATGTTCCAGAGGGTATAGACTCATTCCTCTTAATGTTTGCTGATGCAAAAATTATGAGAAGAATCTAGACAGATGAAGATAGACAGAAACTACAGGACGACCTGGACAAACTGGAGGAATGGTCTAGAAAATGGCTACTAAAGTTCAACTCAGGAAAGTGTAAAGTAATGAAATTAAACAAAGGGAGCAGAAGGCTGAGCACTAGGTACTGTCTGGGAGGTGAAATTCTGCAAGATTCAAATAGAAAGATCTGGGGGGGGGGGGTTGATATCACACTGAACCTGTCCCCCAGAAGCCCACATCAAAAGGATATTATCAGCGGCATATGCTAGACTGGCCAACATAAGAACTGCCTTAGAAACTTGTGTAAGGAATCATTCAGGACCTTGTATACCACTTATGTCAGACCAATTCTGGAATATGCAGCTCCAGCCTGGAGTCCATACCTACTTAAACACAAGTCAAAGTTAAATTAGATTCAGAGGTATGCCACCAGAATAGTCCTGGATCTGAGTGGTATGAGTTACAAGGAAAGGCTAAGGGAGCTGAATCTCATGTCCCTGGAAAATAGAAGAATATGGGGAGACATAACCACCTACAAAATTCCTAGGGGAATTTACAGGGTGGACAAAGATAAATTATTTAGCACGGGTGGAACACGAACAAGGGAACACAGGTGGAAACTTAGTACCCAGATGAGCCACAGAGACATTAGAAAGAATTTTCCCAGTTTTTTTTTTACACCCCCACAACTCGCGCCCCACCCCCACAACCCGCCCTCCACGCCCACAACCCGCGCTCCACGCCCACAACCCGCGCTCCACCCCCACAACCCGCCCTCCACCCCCACAACCCGCCCTCCACCCCCACAACCCGCCCTCCACCCCCACAACCCGCCCTCCACCCCCACAACCCGCGCTCCACCCCCACAACCCGCGCTCCACCCCCACAACCCGCGCTCCACCCCCACAACCCGCGCTCCACCCCCACAACCCGCGCTCCACCCCCACAACACCCGCTCCACCCCCACAACCCGCGCTCCACCCCCACAACCCGCGCTCCACCCCCACAACCCGCGCTCCACCACCACAATCCGCGCTCCACCCCCACAACTTGCGCTCCACGCCCACAACACCCGCTCCACCCCCACAACCCGCGCTCCACCCCCACAACCCGCGCTCCACCCCCACAACCCGCGCTCCACCCCCACAACCCGCGCTCCACCACCACAATCCGCGCTCCACCCCCACAACCCGCGCTCCACGCCCACAACACCCGCTCCACCCCCACAACCCGCGCTCCACCCCCACAACCCGCGCTCCACCCCCACAACCCGCGCTCCACCCCCACAACCCGCGCTCCACCCCCACAACCCGCGCTCCACGCCCACAACCCGCGCTCCACCCCCACAACCCGCGCTCCACCCCCACAACCCGCGCTCCACCCCCACAACCCGCGCTCCACGCCCACAACCCGCGCTCCACCCCCACAACCCGCGCTCCACCCCCACAACCCGCGCTCCACGCCCACAACCCCCGCTGCACGCCCACAACACTCCAGGCCCGCCCACAGATACAATGACAAGGCAAACATTAACTAGCATCACCTCACCCATACTGTTGGAGGTCATCTTCCTGGTGTGTGGTGGACGCCAGCATGGTGCGGGTGTTCCTGCAGGGGCGGTCAGCGGGAGTCCGGGCTACACTCCGTCCGCGTCGCCTGCACGCGTCACACTGACTGATCTCCCACTACCACGCTCCTCTCCTCCCACTACCACGCTCCTCTCCTCCCATTACCACGCTCTTATACTATATACAAAGATATTACAAATATACTCCCTATTTCTCTACATGTTTTGATGTCTGTGGGACATATAACAAATATTATGTTACAGAATATTGCAGAATTTTAATTTTAAAAAGTGTACTGCCGCGCACTCGTCGCTTCATTACAAACCCCTGCCATTTTTGGGCGTGAGGATGGACATAGGCGATATAAATTGTATTAATTTATATACAATATTTGCAACTGCAGTTGCTAGTAATTTGCAACTGAAGATGCTGGAGTTTATTGTAGCTTCGCGGTTGCTAGTAAGTTGCAGCTGCAGTTGCTAGTAAGTTTCAACTGTAGTTGCTAGTAAATTGCAACTACAGTTGCTAGAGTTTACAACTGCAAGTTGCAGCCTATGGTGTGCATGTGCAGGGATGCATGTTAAGTGATAATAATAACGAATATGATAGGCCTAAGCCAATGTAACAGAAATTGTAATGGCAATTAAATCTAAAGGATAAATCTTTATACAAAATATATACCAAAATTTACCTGAGGGCCGCTATAACACTCTAGTGGCCTCGACGACGACAGGAAGCCGGCGGCTTGTCAAAGGACCCCCGATTCGTCCTGATAATTTTGTCCAGCTGTATTTTAAAGTTCAGCAGAATCTTAACATTTGCAGCTTTGGCAGGTAGGCAGTTCCATGAGTTAATAGTCCTGTGGGTCATAAAGCATCACCTGTTCTCAGTCCTACACTGTGCCTTGTTGAGCTTGAAAGCATTTGAAGAAGAAATTATCTGGTTCAACAATTGCCAAATTTAAAAGAGAGTCCAGGAAGTTTTTTAGTTTAGCTCTTCTATTAAGCACCACATACCCATATTGTGGGCGGTAGTGGAAAGGGTTACAGAGGCATATAATGGGCTCAAGGACTGAATCCAACAATTCATTTAGCTACAATCTTGATGAGATAGTTACAAAATTCAATATACGTCGTCACATCATCAATGGGTTCGAGATCGACCAGAAGTAGAGTTTCTAAATTAGGGAACTGACATGTGGAGAGCTAATGTTATAATTTATATGTTTGTCCTGCACACCGCCCCCATCCAGTGGGCAGCGGTAGATAGGTTACAATCACTTAGTTTCTACCTACATTTAGCAAACTGAGGATATTTGGCTAAAATTTCTAGTAGAAGATCATTTTGAATGAAATATGTGAACATCTTTGGAACACTTGTTGCAGAATTGTCTCTCAATTCACGTATCTTTTCGCACTCCATCACATAGTGACGGAGGGTTATTATTAAGTTAATAATTACTACATTATTTAGATACTATCGATAACATATATCGACGCTTTTACTGCTTATTTTCACGAGTATGGTGTAAAAGTACGGTTAAGTTTTTAACTTTCAGATGGCGTATGTAACATATCAAGGATCATCACCATATATTTTAGCACGTGTCAAACAGATAACACAAACTATGTTATGAAAACAATGCACACTTATAAATATATCCAAACAGTAAAGATACAGAATGAAACTCATGGTAGCACAACAAAAGAAAAATATTGCAAAGAATAAAGCAATTGTTGTTTCTTAGAGTTACCGGTTGATGCCCTTCTAGTCCCGAAATAAGTTTACCTCTTTTGCCTCAGCGCTCTGTCGCCGGTATCGCTAATTTTCTCATATATTTAACTCTGGTTTCCCTTCAAAACGCATAAATCTTTCGCCTTTTACTAAAGATTTCCGTGGAGGGGAATAACTCAATGAGTCTTAAATAATTTTTTCTTGGCCCATTAAATTGGGCCTTATTACCCTTAATATTAGTAGTTCAAAGTAATAATACTGGGGCTACTTCGTGGCTTGGACAAAATAGAGGAACCTGTTTGCAGGAGACTAAGCTGACTATCCCAAATATTATCCTAAAGCACAAACTGTAAATTATATAAATTTTCTCTCACCTGCCAAATAAGCAGTCAAATTAGAAGATTAAATAGCATAAATAAAAACCCACCTGAAATATCAGTTTCCTTGGAGCGAAAGGAAACCATTGGACCAACCAAGAGATCCTCCTGGTCCAAATAATTCACACTAAGTAACCTCATTTATCTTTACCAACAAGGTTTGAAAAGAAAAGTACCTTTCATAAATGGTTTCCTCACAGAAGCAAATGCAGTATTTGCAACTTTCACATAAATCTATACTAAAGATTATGTGGAGAGTGAGGTTTAGATTACATATTATAAGCACTATCTCTTATCTCACAAATGCACTCTACAATAGTTAGTTTAGTTCATTTGTTATGCACCCCATACCCATCGTGTGGGCGGTAGTGGAAAGGGTTACAGAGGCACATAATGGGCTCAGGGACTGAACCCCACAATTCATTTAGCTAAGCAAGTTACAATCTTGATGAGCTAGTTACAAAATTCAGTATAAGTCATCACATCATAAATGGGTTCGAGATCGACCACAAATTCAGTTTCTAAATTAAGCAACTGACATGTGTGGAGAGCTAGTGTCATAACTGATATGTTTGTCCTGCACACCGCCCCGCATCCAGTGGACAGCGGTGGATAGGTTACAATCACTTAGTTACTACCTACAGTTAGCAAACTGGGGATATTTGGCTAAAATTTCTGGTACTAGATTATTTTGAATTTTATTATTATTAACATCTTTATTGACAAAATTAATTACAATTTTGCCTAATCTGAGGATTTTGATAGTCTTATTAAAGTGAGGATAATGCTAGTATTCACTGTCACGCAGGACAGAGGGTCATACATAAGACAATAGGATCTAAACTGTAGGCTGAAGCACATATCATGGTTACAATCAATGTTTTAATGTATGGATATGTGAAAACAACTTACTACTATGCACTGCCACACAAGGGCAGGGATGGGTTCATAAGTGATGCAGCTTAGAAGTAATATAAATAAAAATTGTTCTTCATTCTTTATAATGGACAAGCAAATTTTGGGAAAATTGTTAGGGTGTCGTCCAGAACACCTGAGTCAATAAAATAGTTACACAGTTGGTGGTACAAGAGGCTAGGAGGTCTAAAGTCCTTTACGGTTTCACATTCATCAATATAGTGTTCTAGTGAATGCATTAAAGGTTTATCACAGAGTTAACAATCTGAGTATTCTGGTAGTGGTTCTGCCTCACTAACCTGCCAGATGTGTCTATAGCCAAGGCGAATTCGCGCAATGACTACATCACATTGCCTGGTTCGGTTACTGTGCTGACCCTACAAATACCTATTATTACAAAACTTGTCATAACTTTTAATACTGCAGCTTTCAGGTCTTTGGGCATTTCTTAGTTCTTCTAAATCTGAATTAATTTCTTTAATTTGTATGTTTCTAATAACTGCATTAGATAGTCCAAAGTCATAATCAATGTTTTCTTTCCTGCAAGCCTCATTGGCCAATCGATCTACAAAGTCATGTTTTCCAACCCCAACATGGGATGGGATCCACACAAATTTTATACAAGTTATTATCATTGGCAAAAATTACATTCCATTTAATATTACAAGCTACTTCCGACATACATTGTGATGGGTTATTTAAGAACTGCAGAGCACTTTTAGAGTCACAGAAAATAACGCCACCACCATTGAGCTTAAAAGAGGACACTCCTCAATTCTACAATATACCAAACTACTTAGCCATTCACAACTGTCGTCCTATACAAAGAGGTGGTGGTACTTCTCTTTACTACCACCATGCACTGACTTGCTTAAAAGTAATTAAATGTAATTACTTATGGAGAGTATATATATTTGCCTCTTTCAGAGTCAAGGGTAACGATGCTGTCTTGACTGTGGGAGCAGTCTACAGGGTTCCTAACACTGAAGTAAGCGGAGAGGTTATGTTGGTCCAGATGTGATCTAGAGTCGTGGCAGTACTATCAGTGATTCTAGTAGGTCTAGTGATTAAGGGTATGAGGAAGCTGACTGATCTCCCACTACCACGCTCCTCTCCTCCCACTACCACGCTCCTCTCCTCACATTACCACGCTCTTATACTATATACAAGGATATTACAAATATACTCCATAATTCTCTACATGCTTTATGTCTGTGGGACATTTAACAAATATTATGTTATAGAATATTGCAGAATTTTAATTTTAAAAAGTGTACTGCCGCGCACTCGTCGCTTCATTACAAACCTCTGCCATTTTTGGGCGTGATGTGGACGGGGATTGGTCAAGTCGTCCACTGCAGTTTCGGATAATAACTTCGTTCACTGAGAATTTTATACATTCATTCCCTTTCGTTCGTATATGCGCTGGCTTGTGTTCGCTGCTGTTCTCGTCTGAATAAATACATGGCACTTGATCATCACAGGATGGACATAGGCGATATAAATTGTATTAATTTATATACAATATTTGCAACTGCAAGTTGCGTGGAAATTTGCAACTGCAGTTGCTAGTAATTTGCATCTGAAGATAGTTTTTTTAGTTTAGTTCATTTATTATGCACCCCATACCCAACTTGTGGGAGGTAGTGGAAAGGGTTACAGAGGCACATAATGGGCTCAGGGACTGAACCCCACAATTCATTTAGCTAAGCAAGTTACAATCTTGATGAGCTAGTTACAAAATTCAATATAAGTCGTCACATCAACAATGGGTTCGAGATCGACCTCAAGTACAGGTTCTAAATTAAGCAACTGACATATGTGGAGAGCTAGTGTCACAATTGATATGTTTGTCCTGCACACCGCCCCCCCCCCCATCCAGTGGGCAGCGGTAGATAGGTTACAATCACTTAATTACTACCTACAGTTTGCAAACTGGGGATATTTGGCTAAAATTTCTGGTAGCAGATCATTTTGAATGACTGAAGATGCTGGAGTTTATTGCAGCTTCGCGGTTGCTAGTAAGTTGCAGCTGCAGTTGCTAGCAAGTTGCAGCTGTAGTTGCTAGTAAGTTTCAACTGTAGTTGTTAGTAAGTTGCAACTACAGTTGCTAGAGTTTACAACTGCAAGTTGCAGCCTATGGTGTGCATGTGCAGGGATACATGTTAAGTGATGATAATAACGAGTGTGATAGGCCTAAGCCAATGTAACAGAAATTGTAATGGCAATTAAATCTGAAGGATAAATCTTTATACAATAAATATATACCAAAATTTACCTGAGGGCCGCTATAACACTCTAGTGGCCTCGACGACGACAGGAAGCCGGCGGCTTGCCAAAGGACCAACGATTCGTCATGATAATTTTGTCCAGCTGTATTTTAAAGTTCAGCAGAATCTTAACATTTGCAGCTTTGGCAGGTAGGCAGTTCCATGAGTTAATAAACCTATGGGTCATAAAGCATGAATTAAGTTAATCATACTAATAAGTGCATCGTTAGTGCTTTTTTGGGGTCTGAAGCCATATTGACAAGAGCTAAGTATATTGTGTTTGGCTAGATAAGAGTAAAGCTGCTGGTAGATTAGTTTTTCAAATATTTTTGACAAGTTAGGCAGGATTGATATGGGTCTGTAGTTGTTAACATCTGTGAGATCACCACATTTGTGGACCGGGGTTACTCTCGTTTTTTTTTAGAATATCTGGAAAGGTTTGGAGTTCAAGTGACTTGTTGAGGAGCAAAGCAATAGCAGGGACTAAAGATCTGGAGGCTTTTTTGTAAATTAAAGTTGGTATCTCCTCAAGGGCACTAGACTTGGTTTTAAGGGAAAGGATTATCTCATTAACGTCAGTGGAATTAGTAGGCTTTAGGTACAGTTAGTTTAGTTCATTTATTATGCACCCCATACCCATCTTGTTGGCGGTAGTGGAAAGGGTTACAGAGGCACATAATGGGCTCAGGGACTGAACCCCACAATTCATTTAGCTAAGCAAGTTACAATCTTGATGAGCTAGTTACAAAATTCAATATAAGTCGTCACATCAACAATGGGTTCGAGATCGACCTCAAGTACAGGTTCTAAATTAAGCAACTGACATATGTGGAGAGCTAGTGTCAAAATTTATATGTTTGTCCTGCACACCGCCCCCCCCCCATCCAGTGGGCAGCGGTGGATAGGTTACAATCACTTAGTTACTTCCTACAGTTAGCAAACTGGGGATATTTGACTAAAATTTCTGGTAGCAGATAATTTTGAATGAAATATTGACACATCGCTGGAACATTGGTTATAGAATTGTCTCTAAATTCACGTATCTTTTCGCACTCCATCACATAGTGACGGAGGATGTGCGAATAATTTTGTTGACACAGTTTACATTTGGTCAGGTCTACATCGGCAGATAATGAGAATTCCCAGAGATACTTGTAACCGAGTCTAAGCCGAGCAGCAGTAACATTTAGAAGTCTGCTGATTTTATTGAATGATCCATAGATGTGTGGCTCCTTTTGCATGATAGTATGATGATAGATGGAATTACTGGTATCAATTTCACTTTGCCTCAGATCTACAAGATCTTGTTGAAGTTCTCGGTGTACTGCTGCTCTCAGATTGCTCATTGACAATCCAAGGTTACACTCAACGGCTCCTTTAAAGGCAGATTCTTTGGCTAACTTATCAGCTCTATCATGCATTCGGAGCCCAACATGAGATGGAGACCACATGAAATGGACTCTGTTACCATCCTTAATAATTTTGTTGTATTTGTGTCTAGCTTCGGACACGAGCATGTTACAGTTATGTCTTAAAGAGTTGAGAGCATTTAAGGATGATAAGGAGTCACTTACAATTAATGTATCAAGTTTTGAGACTTGTACACATTTCAGTGCAAGGATCAAGGCAAATAGTTCAGTCTAAAGGGTAGAGGCCCAGTTGTTTATACGGACTCCCCAATCAAAGTATAGGCCATCGCCCATTGTCAGGACAACTGCACTTCCAGTTGCACCCGTGGTGCGGTGTAGGGAACCATCAGTGTATATAATTTGAGAGAGAGAATGCTCTGTGGACAGAGCATCAATATGGCTTAAGGCGTTGAGCTTTGCCTCAAGACGAAGCTTGGGCTGATCTCTAATTTGCTTCTTGGGTGGAAAGGGAGGGATTAAAACTGGAAAGGGTGTAACCTCCCACGGTGCAGGAAAGTGCCGTTGTTGTTTCTCTTGGTACAAATCATGAACCCCATACATTCTGAGTTGAGTTCCAGTTTTTGTTATCCATTTGGAACAATGCTGATCTTCCATAAAGAAATTCTGGAGGGCTTCTGTGCAAGGATTAGGATGAGTTAGCCTAAGCATTTTTATACCAATTTGACAGTTAATTTCAGTAACACGATCAACAACGCTCAGAATATTAAGTTCCTTTCTCATATTAAGTATCTTTGTGGTACGAGGGCACCCAAGGATTATCCTCAAGGCTTCGTTCTGCAATTTTTCAAGCCCTCCAAGCTTTCTTTCAGGCATCAAAACAAGCAGAGGTGCAGCATAATCCACTAAAGATCTGATGTATGCAAGGAACATCATTTTGACAATTCTGACATTGGCACCATAGCCTGAGTGATAACCTGCAACAGCCTTGAGAGCTCGGAGCCTCTCTTTATACTGACGACAGAGTCTGAATACAACAGGACCATACAGTGGCACCTCAAGGCCAAGGTATTTGAATCTGTTTACATAGTCAAGCTGGGAGCCATCAGACAGTTGCATCTTGCGAACAGCTCCTCCCTGCCTGGGTGGGCGCCGATTTAGTATCTTCGTTTTCTCTGCTGAGATAATTAAACCTAGGTCCTGACATGAGTCTAATACAGAGTTAAGAGTGTTCTGCGTGTTAGCATACCCAGTGGTGTGTATCATTATATCATCAGCATAGCTAATGATGTGGACGTTGGGTTTGCTCGGTATAGAGTTTAACAGCGTGTTTATTAAGATATTAAATAAGGTAGGACTGAGGACACCACCCTGCGGGGTACCTAGTTCAAAGTCTCTTGTTACACTCCTATGCCCCTGGAAAAATACAGATGACTTCCTGTTGGATAAGTAACCCCTGATCCAAGAAAGAAGCCGACCACCAATATACATTCTTGCAAGCTCACTCAAGATAACTTGTCTATTTGCAATATCAAAGGCAGTCTTAAGATCTAGGAAGGTGGTATATGACTTTTCAGTGTGCAGGGTAAGAAAGGTGGTGATGCAATGATGCACACTCCTTCCATGCATGAAGCCATATATCTGGGGGGATAGCATGGTTCTTATTCTATTGAGGAGACGGTTTAGGACCATTCTCTCGAATGTTTTGCAAATGCAGCTAGTAAGGGAAATTGGGCGGAAAGCATTCTCTTGATTTGGCTTGGGAATTGGAATGATTATACTGTTGGTCCAAGAGTTAAGAAGCTCCCCAGTAACATAGCTCATATTATACAGCTCAAGCAGAGGATTCCCTGGTACTAAAGGAAGTAGATGCAATATGTCATAAGTGATACCATCTTCACCGGGGGATGTGGCTTTGCCTTTGTTTAGGTACAGAGACTGTGGATAGTTACCTGTAAGACAGTCCTTAACATCAGTACTGGAAGATGGAATATCATTTGCGAGGGATGACCCAATGGAAGAGAAGAATCTATTGAACTCAATAGCAGAATCAGAGGCTGAAAGCTGACCATCGTTATTGGACAGGAGTGTTGGTTTGTTATTTAAAATCTTCTTCGAACCCAATATTTGTGATATTGTGCTCCAAGTTTTTTTAATGTTGCTCTTTATTTGGGTAAATTTATCTTCGTAGTATTTAATTTTGGCTCTCCTAATTATTTTAGATAGCAATAACGAGTAATTCTTTGAGAATTCTTTGGAGACGGTTCCTAACCTATACTTCTTCTCAAGGTCATGTTTTTTATTAATGGATTTAAGTATTCCCTTTGTAAGCCAAGGATTGGTAAGCCTTTTGGTTGTGACTTGTTTCGTAAGCATAGGACAGTGGGTGTTATAAAGGCTAAGAGTTTTTTGAAGAAAAGATTGCACTGCTAGGTTGATGTCCCCTATGTTACCTAACTCGGACTCCCAGTTGATATTATCAGCAGCAGTTATAAAATTGCCTATAGCAGTTTCATTGTGCAGCCTAAAGCTTAACTCCCTTGTCTCTAGAGGTGGTTTGTTAATGTTAGTTAAGAGAAATGTGGGGTAATGGTCTGTAGTGCTACCGGTGATTATACCTGAAGTAAGCGGAGAGGTTATGTTTGTCTAGATGTGATCTAGAGTCGTGGCAGTACTATCAGTGATTCTAGTAGGTCTAGTGATTAAGGGTATGAGGAAGCTGACTGATCTCCCACAATCACGCTCCTCTCCTCCCACTACCTCGCTACAGTTTCCTCAACTGTATGAATTCCTGCTTCCTCATACCCTTAATCACTAGACCTACTAGAATCACTGACAGTACTGCCACGGCTCTTGATCACATCTGGACCAACATAACCTCTCCACTTACTTCAGGGATAATCATCGAGCACTGCGGACCATTACCCCACATTTCTCCTAACCAACATTAACAAACTACCTCTAGAGACAAGGGAGATAAGTTTTAGGCTGCACAATGAAACTGCTATAGGCAATTTTATAGCTGCTGCTGCTGCTAATATCAACTGGGAATCCGAATTAGGGAACACAGGGGACATCAACCTAGCAGTGCAATCATTTCTTCAAAAAACTCTCAGCCTTTATAACACCCACTGTCACAGGGCACCAACCCTCAGACCACAGTCACAGGGCACCAACCCTCAGACCACAGTCACAGGGCACCAACCCTCAGACCACAGTCACAGGGCACCAACCCCCAAGACACACAGTCACAGGGCACCAACCGCCAAGACACACAGTCACAGGGCACCAACCCCCAAGACACACAGTCACAGGGCACCAACCCTCAGACCACAGTCACAGGGCACCAACCCTCAGACCACATTCACAGGGCACCAACCCCCAAGACACACAGTCACAGGGCACCAACCCTCAGACCACAGTCACAGGGCACCAACCCTCAGACCACATTCACAGGGCACCAACCCCCAAGACACACAGTCACAGGGCACCAACCCCCAAGACACACAGTCACAGGGCACCAACCCCCATGACACACAGTCACAGGGCACCAGCCCCCAAGACACACAGTCACAGGGCACCAACCCTCAGACCACAGTTACTGGGCACCAACCCCCAAGACACACAGTCACAGGGCACCAACCCCCAAGACACACAGTTACTGGGCACCAACCCCCAAGACACACAGTCACAGGGCACCAACCCCCAAGACACACAGTCACAGGGCACCAACCCCCAAGACACACAGTCACAGGGCACCAACCCCCAAGACACACAGTCACAGGGCACCAACCCCCAAGACACACAGTCACAGGGCACCAACCCCCAAGACACACAGTCACAGGGCACCAACCCCCAAGACACACAGTCACAGGGCACCAACCCCCAAGACACACAGTTACTGGGCACCAACCCCCAAGACACACAGTCACAGGGCACCAACCCCCAAGACACACAGTTACTGGGCACCAACCCCCAAGACACACAGTCACAGGGCACCAACCGCCAAGACTCACAGTCGAAGGGCACCAACCCCCAAGACACACAGTCACAGGGCACCAACCCCCAAGACACACAGTTACTGGGCACCAACCCCCAAGACACACAGTCACAGGGCACCAACCCCCAAGACACACAGTTACTGGGCACCAACCCCCAAGACACACAGTCACAGGGCACCAACCCCCAAGACACACAGTCACAGGGCACCAACCCCCAAGACACACAGTCACAGGGCACCAACCCCCAAGACACACAGTCACAGGGCACCAACCCCCAAGACACACAGTCACAGGGCACCAACCCCCAAGACACACAGTCACAGGGCACCAACCCCCAAGACACACAGTCACAGGGCACCAACCCCCAAGACACACAGTTACTGGGCACCAACCCCCAAGACACACAGTCACAGGGCACCAACCCCCAAGACACACAGTCACAGGGCACCAACCCCCAAGACACACAGTCCCTTATGAGGTATATACACAGAGAAGACGGGTGTATATATATACACATAAGCAGCGTACTCCGCTTGTTCTCTATACTATTCAAACCACTATTCATCCACTATTCGGGATGTCCTGGAGGTGTTTTGTGGTCCGGGTTGTCGGGGTGATGTTTTGCAGTTTTTGTTTTTGTATTTTCCGGGTTATTCACGGTGGGTGCGTAATACGTTATCTGTTTTGGTTGCAGATTATGTGTTTTGTGTGTGGGTTGGGAGGCGGGAGGGTTTTGAGGTTATCCGAATTTTAGGCTTTTTGCGTGGGCGCATGCGGTTTACCTGGTGGTGGTTGCAGCGCGCTTTTCCGGAAGAGTTTGGTCGATGGTTTACGGTTGCCTATGTTCGTGGGGTTGCCTTTGGGTCGGTGGGTGCCTTGGTGGGCAGGTGATGTTCTTGTCTTGGGTGGGGTTTGGGTGTTGGTGTGGGTTTGGAGGGGTTGGGGTGGTTTCGGGGTTTGCTTTGCTATGCTCTCCCTTCCCGTTTCTTTGGGCCTCCTTGGCGGGGGTTGCGTGTGATTGTGTGTCTCCCCCCTTGTGATGCTGCTGCTCCTGTGTGTGTGTGATGTTGCTGCTCCTGTGTGTGTGTGTGTGTGGTGTGTTTCAGTGTCTCCGGGTGCCGGGTGTGTCCGTATGCGTATGGGTGTGTGGGTTTGAGGGAGGTTTTGGCTCCTGCGTGGGCCTGGGTTTTCTGCTGTACTGTTTTCTACTGTTCTATTTGTGGCCGTGTTTCGCTTTGGCCTGTGACCCATTATTTTGCGTGCATGGGTGCTGTGTGGTGTGCGGTTGTGGTGTGGGTGGGTATGTGTGTGTTTGTCTTGTTGGTTAGGGTGTGTTTTGTGTGTGTGTACATAATTTCTTCTCATTTTGTGTATGTCGTATACCTTGGAAGCAAGTGTATGGCCCTATGCTCCTTTGTTCCGCTGTGAGTGAGGTAGGTGTGGTTTTGTGCACGTGGTTCTATATCCACGTCTGTGTCCGTTTTATGTATTTGGTTCCAGGTGGGTTTTATGTTATTTATGTACTTTATGGTTTTCTTTATTTTTCATGTATTTTTCTTTGCTATGTTCTGTGTTGCTATGTAGATATGTACTGTTTAGCCTATTGTTTCCATGTACTGTTTTCGCTATTATTTCCATGTACTGTTTAGCCCATTGATTCAATGCAGTTTTCTTTCCTCACCACTTGTGTTTGTTTTGCGGTTACTGTAATTGTGTTCAGTGTACAGAATTTTTGTTCCCGTGTACTGTTCTTTCTTTGATATACTTGATATGTACAGGTTTTCGTTGTTTTGCGTGTTCTTGTATTTGTTTAGTTATATAAATAAAAAAAAAAAGGTACTTGCGGGGTACTGTGCTGGGATGCTTGACGGCTCCCACACCCTGACCATGTCACTGAAGAGTAGTGTTCCGTCCTCTGTGTCCGTGTTGGGTTACACGCTCCGCTGCCTGTATCGGGTGCAACCGTGCACCTGTTACAAAGGTGGTAATGAGGGTCATCTCACTGCAGCGTGTGACGTGGGAGCATCTGGCAGGGTGCATGTTTTTCGTGAGGAGGACTTTCCACCCCTGTTGACTTCGGACACTTCTGAGGATGGAGTGAGTGCTGTGCCTGAGGCGCCTGATTGCCTGTCTGCTGCTCCGCCTGTTGGGGCGGATACTACGCCTTGTACGTCCAATCTGTTAACTGCTGTGGCCCCAGGAGGTAGTTGTTGCACCAGAGTGTGTGAGTGTCGGGCCGTCGCCTGCACTGCGTGTGGTGGAAGTCCATGTCCCGCCCCCACTTGCGGATGTGGTCCCGGCTCCCGGGGCCGCAGGTTCTTCTGTTTTGGAGGGACTGCCACCCCCGGGGCCGGGGCCTGCCACCCCCGGGGCCGGGGACTGCCACCCCCGGGGCCGGGGACTGCCACCCCCGGGGCCGGGGCCTGCCGACCCTGTGAGTTTGGACGATTGTAGTTCTGATGATGTACTCCCTTTGCAGAAGCGGGCGTGCCGGTGTACCGGGCCAGTTTCCCAGGATATGGTGGACCGTGTGAGCGACGTGGCCTCTGTGGGTTCTCCGGTCGGTGTGGGTGTAGACCATGAGGATGCGGTGATGTTAGCCGTGCCTGCGAAGGAGACGAATAAGGATGGTGTGGTGCCAATTCCTGCCTGCGTTTCGGGTGTTGCTCCACTGTGCCCCCCTGCGCCGCCGTGTGCCGGTTCTCCGAAATGGGAGGTTGTTGCACCTGCTGTTACCCCTGGTGTGGATCGTGATTTAGTTCTCGTGCTGAAAAAGGACACCGGCCGGGGAGTCTCGGCGCCGTATGAACCTGTGCCGCGGGATGTACCGCCGCTCGTGATTGGAGGTGTCGTTGTCGAGATTCCGGGGTATATGCGTCGCCCACGTCGCTCGGATGCAGGTGTGCCCCCGCTGCAGGATGCTTGGGATGTGTGGCATGCGTACTGTTAGACATATCCTAAGCGTCTAGCCTGAGAAATATTACTGACCTAGTTCACTGGGGTTTATGTTTGTGTTAACTTGTATGTATGTGTGTGTTTAGTTTTTTGCTTGTTTTTTGTTTGTTTTATGCTCCGTTGTCATCTCCGTGTCCCTCTGATTTTCGTTCATGTTTCTGTCATTTATGTGTCCTGCTTTGTTACTCTGTCCCGGGTTGAGTTGTTTCTGTAAGGGTTCATTTTATGATCGTGTGCTTTGATGCCTTGTTTAATTTGTATGTCTGTATTTTATAATAAAAAAAATGGCCACTATAAGGAAGGACAACATAACAACAGATGAACTTTTCAAGGGTTTCACTGTGGAAGAAATAATGAAAGGTTTTCTTGGCAGGTTAGTCCCCTTTCCCCATCCGGCCCGTTGGCGCCGTGAGGGGGGCTTAGTGGACGGCTGCTGGAGTGTGATGCTCGGTGGGACAGTCCTCTGTTCTTTTGTGGCCTTGCACTCCTGCTGCTGCCTTCTCTAATTGTGCCGGATCGCTTTTCCTTTTCCTTTTGTTTCGTTTTTCTCCCCCCTCTTCTCCTATCTGCTTGTCTTTTCCTGCCGACCTTTTGCTTGTTTTGATTATTCCTTTGGACATCTTCTATTTTGATGCCCGGGTGCTTGAGGAGGCATACTCTTGCACCCGTAGAACTGTAGTACCCGACGTTTCGAGCGAGAGGAACCTTTTATTGTCAATCCCCCTTTCGTCGCTGAACCCGATCTCGACGGACTGACGGTTCTTAAGGTGGCATTTGTGGGGCGTATACTCACGGCGCACCCCTGGGGGGCCCCGGCATGATCGGCGATAGCTTCCTGTTGGGTGTCCTGCCTCTAATTGTGGCTCCATGGTGGGTATGGGGGCACATTCGTGGATGAATTTCTTTCTCTTCGTCTATGTCATTGAATGTTTCTTTTGTGCCCTCTCAGGCTCGTGGGGTGGGCGACCAAGCCCCCGAGTCGGCCTGTATTGGAAGACCAGGCTCTGTAGCCCCCGCTGCATTGGGCCCCGACCTTGCTCCTCCTTTGACCGTCCTGAATTCTTCCCCCAGCTCCCCTCCCTCCTTTGTGGTTGGGTCGAGCCTCAAGCCCCCAGTGGTGACCACTTCGTCCCCTGGTGCGGCTAAGTCTCTCGTTGTGACTACTGTGCCTTTTGACCCCTCTCTCTCTGAGGGTTCTCAACGCCATCAGCGCCACTGCCGCACTCGCTCGTTTCCTTCCTGTACTGATGCGTATCAGGCCTTATTTGGTCCTGCTTCGTGGGCCAAATACTTTGATCTCCTCCCTCTTGATTCTGCGCCTCCTGACGATTTCTCCCTCCATCGGCATCTCGTTGATTCCGTGGATGCGTCTGTTACTTTCAACCCCACTCGTCTCGGTACACGTGTCATTGCTGCTCCTTCTCAGGATGCAGCTTCCCGCTTGGCTTGGCTGCCTTATCCTGCCTTGGCGAGATCCCTGTTCGGGTCTCATAGAACACTTGGTTGAATGCCAGTGTTGGCACTATTCTCCTCCTGCCCTATGTTGCAACCGGTGTTCGGAATCTGCAGGACTGCCACGATAACATTCGGCATATCCTTGATGCCCAAGGCCATTCTGTCCTCCAGGTAGACTCGTTTACTCGTCCCCCTCGTGGTCGTCGCCGTCAACCCCTTCGAGTGGTGAAGATCACCTTTGATGGTAGGACCCTTCCTTCATCTGTCATTCTTGCTGGTGCCAGGCGCTCTGTCCAGGAGTATATTTCTTCTCCTCGGCTTTGTAACAAGTGCTGGAGGTTTGGGCATGGTGCCCTCCACTGCTCTGGGACTGTCTCTCTCTGTCCTTTGTGTGGTGGCGAAGGTCACTCTAAGTTGGAGTGCACTTCTTCCCAAGCTCGCTGCCTCAACTGCGGTGAGGCCCATCCTACCTTCTCTCGTGCCTGTATCCATTACAAGCTTGAGGCAGCCGTCCTCAACTTGAAGCACCGGGAGTGTTTATTTTTTCCCGAGGCGAGGCGCCAGGTTCGCCGGCTCCCGCCTTATGCTAACGTCTCTTATGCTCGCGTGTTGCGCTCTTCCTCTCCTCGTCCTTCCCACCTTCCTCAGACTCACAACCGTTTCTGGGCCTTGGACCCTGATGCGCCCACTGCCAACTCCTCTGTTCCTTTGAGTTCTGTCCCGAAGGGTCCCCCTCCTGGTCCTCTGTCTGGGGTTCCCCTTCTTTCTACCCGGTCTGTCATGTCTCTTGTGTCTTCTTCCTCGTCTCCCTCCGATCCTCCTTCCCATCCTTCTCCTCCATCTGTTGACTCTCCCCGCCGCCTGTCGGTGCAGGCGGATGTCCATCGCTCTCCTAACGGCCGTCATGTGTGCTCTCGTTCAGCTTCTCCTGTTGAGACACTGGAATCCGTTTGCTCGGTACGTAGTTGCTGGGACACCGGTCTCTCTACGTCAGAAGCGTAAGCCTGGCTCCTCTCCTTCCTCCTCCCCGGCGGGTAAGATGGCTTCGCTTTCTTCCTCGGCCCCTACTTCTGGCTCTATTGCTCCTTCCCCTCCCATTTCAGTGGTTGCGCCCCCTGTTCCTGCTATGGAGGTTTCTTTGGCGCCTGCTTCCCTTTCGGTTGCTGCCCTTGCTGAGGTGCGCTCCCCTCTTTCTACTCCCCCTCTTCCTGCTGTCTTTGACTGCTCCTCTCGGTTGTCTCCACTTCTTCCAGACCCCGCCCACCCACCTCTGGTCTGTTCTCCCGCTTCCTTCCCTCCGTCTTTGCTCAGTTTACCCATGCCCCCCTAACCCTGACTTTGCTGACCCTGATCCCGACCCTGATATTCTTTAACGTGCTATGTTGCTCTTTCGCCTTTGTTTCTTCCTTGTTCTCTGTTGTTGTCCTTTCTCTTCTCGTCGATGTCTATTCTTCAATGGAACGTTCGAGGTTATTACGCCAATTTCCTCAAACTCCAACTTCTAATTTCGCGGTTTTCGCCCCTTTGTGTCTGTCTCCAGAAGCCGATGCTTGGTGCTCGTCCTGGTCGTTTTCGTGGCTATTCCTTTCTCTCCCCCCCCCCAGCCGTTGCTGGGGCTCCTAATTCTTCTGCTCTTTTGATTCGCGCTGATGTTCCCTTTGTCCCCCCTACTTTTTCCTTCGCCTCTCCATTGTTCTGCTGCTCGTATCTTTGTGGGAAAATGGTACACAGTTTGTTCCATTTATCTCTCCCCGAGTGTCCCGCTTTCTCTTCCTGATTTGAAACACCTCCTTGACTCCTTGCCGGAGCCTGTGCTCCTGCTGGGTGACTTCAATTGTCGTCATTTTCTTTGGGGTGACGTTCTGACGAATACCCAGGGTCGGCTTCTTGAGCCGTTTCTCCTCTCTTCTTCCCGGTCTCTTCTGAATTCTGGTGAGCCCACTCATTTGGACTCTCGGACTCGCACCCTTTCTTGTCTTGATCTTTCTCTCTGCTCTTCTTCTCTTTACTTAGATTTCACGTGGCAGGTTCTTGATGACCTCTATGGAAGTGATCATTTCCCCATCCTTGTTTCCTTTTTCTCTTTTCGCCCTTCCCTCTCTTTCCCTAGGTGGCAGTTTGCTAAGGCGGACTGGACCCTATTTACCCTCAGTGCTGCTCTCTCTGACCTCTCCCTTCTGCCTCTCTCTCGCGCTCTCCTCCTTTTTCATGACACTGTCTTCAACGCTGCCTTCCGCTCTATCCCTCGCTCTTCCTCTCGGGGTCCACGGAAGTGGACCCGATTCTTTTCTTTTCTTTCGGAAAGCGAGTGCGGTGGCCCGTAGGGCCATCCGTACGGCTAAGCATGAATGTTGGGCATCTTATGTCTCCACAATTACGTCCGAAACTCCTCTGCACAGATCTGGAAGCGTATCCGCATGATAGCGGGTAAGTTCGTTCCCGATGTTTCACCGGTTCTTCACCTCCATGGTACTCTTGTGGCGAACCCGTTGCAGGTTGCTTCCGAACTGGGTTCCCACTTTTCTTCTGTTAGCTCTGGTCTTCATCTTCCCCACTCTTTCCTTCTTCGTAAACCTGTCCTTGAGTCTCGTCCTTTAGATTTCTGCACTCATCTTCGGCTTCCCTATAATGATCCCTTCTCTCTCTCTGAACTTCGTTCTGCCCTGGCCCTCTGCGGTTCTACGGTGGCGGGCTCCGAGGGTATTCATTATGAGATGCTTCGCCATCTCCCTCCGTGCACGTCTCAGTATTTACTGAGTCTGTATAATCGGATCTGGGAGTCGTCGTCAGTCCCTGAGGACTGGCTCGATGCCGTTGTCCTCCCTGTTCGCAAACCGGGGTCTCTGGGTACTTCCCCTAAGGACTTTCGCCCTATTGCCCTCACAAGTTGTGTCTGCAAACTCTTTGAACGTATGGTTAACGTTCGTCTGATGTGGTTCCTGGAACACCATCACCTCCTCTCCCCTTCTCAATTTGGTTTCCGCAAGTGCCGCAGCACGACAGATGTCCTGGTGAACTTGGAGGTCTATATACGTACTGCTTTTGCTGCGAAGACCTCCGTTGTTGCCGTCCTTTTTGACCTGGAAAAGGCTTACGACACCACTTGGCGATATCATATTCTATCTCAACTTTATTCTTTTGGCCTTCGTGATCATCTCCCTCTCTTTCTCCGCAGCTTCCTCTCTCGTCGTTCCTTTCGGGTGCGACTTGGTACCACTCTCTCTGCCATTTTTCAGCAGTACGAAGGTGTGCCCCAGGGTAGGGTTCTGAGCACTACTCTTTTTCTGGTTGCCTTCAATGGTCTTCTTTCCTCTCTTCCTTCAGGTGTCTTCTCCGCTCTCTATGTCGATGATCTTACCCTTTGCTGTCAGGGTGATGATTCCCCTCTCCTTCAGCGCCGGCTTCAACTTGCAATTGATGCCGTGTCGTCTTGGGCCACCGATCATGGCTTCAAGTTCTCTATTTCTAAGACTTGTGTAATGACTTTTACTCGGAAACGGGTTGTTCTTCGTCCCTCTTTGTCACTTTATGGCCATCCCCTTGAGTACAAAGATTCCGCAAAGCTTTTGGGGTTATTCCTTGACACTCGTTTGTCTTGGTCTCCCCATATCTCTTACCTCCGTGTTAAGTGCTCTAAGGCCCTTACCCTCCTTCGGGTATTGTCCCATACTTCTTGGGGGGCAGATAGTGCACTCTCCTTGCTTTACATTCCTCTCTCGTCCTGTCTAAGCTCGATTATGGTTGCCCTGCTTACTCGTCTGCTTCTCCTTCTACTCTTCGCCGTCTTGATGCTTTGCACCATACTGGGTTGCGCCTCAGTTCTGGTGCCTTTCGTTCGACTCCCATCCTTAGCTTGTATGTTGACACTGGCTTCCTGTCTCTCCAGGACCGCCGTGATTGCTACTGTCTTCGCTATCTTGCGCGGTCCTTGCAACATCCTTCCTCTCGCCTCTGTCGTGCTTTAACTTTTACCCCTCCTGCGGTTCCTGTTCCTCTTCACCACCTCCCTCTTTCTGTCCGGTTATCTCGCCTACAGGATTCTCTTTCCGTTCGTATTTCTGATGTTTCTCCTCTTGTTGTTCCTTCTTTGCCCCCGTGGAGGGTCCCTCTTCCGCGGTTTTGTACATCCTTGACCCGTATCACTAAAGCTTTTACCCCTCCTACGGTTCTAAAACGCCTTTTCCTTGAGCACTTTTCTTCTCACTCCCGCTCCGTTTCTGTCTTCACCGATGGGTCTAAGTCAGCGGACGGTGTTGGCTACTCTGTTGTTTTTCCTGATCGCACTTATATGTGTCGCTTGCCTCCGGAGACTAGCATCTTTACAGCGGAACTTTATGCTATTCTCTATGCTCTTCGTCTCCTGCTTTCTCGTTGTCAGTCTTCCTTTGTAGTTGTTGTTGACTCTCGTAGTGCCCTCATGGCTCTCGGGTCCTTTAATCCAGTTCATCCAGTAGTTGTTGAGATCCAGCATTGGCTGTTTCTTGTTCACAGTAAATTTAAGTCGGTTGAGTTTTGTTGGGTTCCCAGCCATATTGGTGTGTCTTTAAATGAGCGTGCGGATGCTGCCGCCAAGGAAGCTGTCCGCTCTTGTCCCATCTCTCGTAAAGGTATTCCATATTCCGACTTTTACCCGGTTATCCATTCCTCTGTCCTTACCCGTTGGCAGGCTTCTTGGTCGTCTGTTACTGGTAACAAACTATGTACTCTTAAGTGTTGTGTTTCCTCGTGGCCATCCTCCTACCACTGTAACCGGCGATGGGAAACAGCTCTGGCGAAGTTGCGTACTGGCCATACTCGCTTCACCCATGGTCACTTGATGGAGGGCCGCCCTGCTCCTTATTGTCCTAGTTGCATTGTCCCTCTTACGGTCGTGCATGTCCTTCTTGAATGTCCTGACTTCCGGGACGAGCGTGTGTCTTGCTTTCCGACCGCCCCTCGCGGTCACCTGTCCCTCAATAGAATTCTTGGTGACTCGAATACTTTTGATATCGTTCGCCTTATGCGTTTTTGTTCTCGTATTGGCATCCTTGGTGATATTTAGCGCCCTCTGATTATTCCGCACGTTTGATGGTGCTACATAGCCTTCCCGGTTTGGTGCCTTCTTTTGATAATTACTTACTTACTTGGCAGGTTAGTGATGACTGAGGATTTGCTAAAGATTTATAACAAAAATTCTTAAATTAGAACAGGAAACTGAATGTCGCAAGAGTGAATTTAATAATTTATAATAAAGTACTTTACAGTTTGACTGATAAGGCAAAGAGACAAGATATCACACAGTCACCGGGCACCAGCCCTCAGACCACAGTCACAGGGCACCAGCCCTCAGACCACAGTCACAGGGCACCAGCTCTCAGACCACAGTTACAGGGCACCAACCCTCAGACCACAGTCACAGGGCACCAGTCCTCAGACCACAGTCACCGGGCACCAGCCCTCAGACCACAGTCACAGGGCACCAGTCCTCAGACCACAGTCACCGGGCACCAACCCTCAGACCACAGTCACAGGGCACCAACCCTCAGACACACAGTCACAGGGCACCAACCCTCAGACCACAGTCACAGGGCACCAGCCTTCAGACCACAGTCACAGGGCACCAGCTCTCAGACCACAGTTACAGGGCACCAACCCTCAGACCACAGTCACAGGGCACCAGTCCTCAGACCACAGTCACCGGGCACCAGCCCTCAGACCACAGTCACAGGGCACCAGTCCTCAGACCACAGTCACCGGGCACCAACCCTCAGACCACAGTCACAGGGCACCAACCCTCAGACACACAGTCACAGGGCACCAACCCTCAGACCACAGTCACAGGGCACCAGCCTTCAGACCACAGTCACAGGGCACCAACCCTCAGACCACAGTCACAGGGCACCAACCCTCAGACCACAGTCACAGGGCACCAACCCTCAGACCACAGTCACAGGGCACCAGCCCTCAGACCACAGTCACAGGGCACCAGCCCTCAGACCACAGTTACAGGGCACCAGCCCTCAGACACAGTCACAGGGCACCAACCCTCAGACCACAGTCACAGGGCACCAGCCCCCAGACCACAGTCACAGGGCACCAACCCTCAGACACAGTCAGAGGGCACCAGCCCTCAGACCACAGTCACAGGGCACCAACCCTCAGACCACAGTCACAGGGCACCAGTCCTCAGACCACAGTCACAGGGCACCAACCCTCAGACCACAGTCACAGGGCACCAACCCTCAGACCACAGTCACAGGGCACCAGCCCTCAGACCACAGTCACAGGGCACCAACCCTCAGACCACAGTCACAGGGCACCAACCCTCAGACACACAGTCACAGGGCACCAACCCTCAGACCACAGTCACAGGGCACCAACCCTCAGACCAAAGTCACAGGGCACCAACCCTCAGACACACAGTCACAGGGCACCAACCCTCAGACCACAGTCACAGGGCACCAACCCCCAAGACACACAGTCACAGGGCACCAACCGTCAAGACACACAGTCACAGGGCACCAACCCCCAAGACACACAGTCACAGGGCACCAACCCCCAAGACACACAGTCACAGGGCACCAACCCCCAAGACACACAGTCACAGGGCACCAACCCCCAAGACACACAGTCACAGGGCACCAACCCCCAAGACACACAGTCACAGGGCACCAACCCCCATGACACACAGTCACAGGGCACCAACCCCCAAGACACACAGTCACAGGGCACCAACCCCCAAGACAGTCACAGGTCACCAACCCCCAAGACTCACAGTCACAGGGCACCAACCCCCAAGACACACAGTTACTGGGCACCAACCCCCAAGACACACAGTCACAGGGCACCAACCCCCAAGACTCACAGTCACAGGGCACCAACCCCCAAGACACACAGTTACTGGGCACCAACCCCCAAGACACACAGTCACAGGGCACCAACCCCCAAGACACACAGTCACAGGGCACCAACCCCCAAGACACACAGTCACAGGGCACCAACCCCCAAGACACACAGTCACAGGGCACCAACCCCCAAGACACACAGTCACAGGGCACCAACCCCCAAGACACACAGTCACAGGGCACCAACCCCCAAGACACACAGTCACAGGGCACCAACCCCCAAGACACACAGTCACAGGGCACCAACCCCCATGACACACAGTCACTTATGAGGTATATACACAGAGAAGACGGGTGTATATATATACACATAAGCAGCGTACTCCGCTTGTTCTCTATACTATTCAAACCGTTGCACAATTTGTATCAATGTATACTAATTCAAATAATATAATTAAACAAAAGTTTATTTTATTTTTATTTTATGTTCAGTTTTTAGTACTGTTACTGGAAAGTTGTTGATGTTGTTGTGTTGATTTAGGGGCGACGACGATCGTGGGATCGGATGCGCCCCGGCTGCCCGATACCGGGAAATAGCGGAGGGATGAGGTCCCTATAGTCTCTTCAGGCCATAGACCCTACAAACTCCTCAGGCGACAAACTTTACAGTCTCTTCAGGCAACGGACATGACGGATGAAGCGAAAGGTATGGCGAAGGATGTCATGACGGACATCTTCGTCTCTCGCACCTGCCCAGTCAAGGAGAACGGGAACTGTGAGGCGGGGAATATTCAACCTACGACCGGCACTCTGTAGTCTGACACGAGCGTTATGAAATCGAGGGCAGTGAAGAAGAAGGTCCTTCACTGTATCCTCCTGGGTCGGACACCACTGGCAGTATGGGGAATCTACCAGCCGTAGACGATGGAGATGAGCGGCCAGGCAGGTGTGCCCACTCCGGAAACGAGTGATGGCAGTGTCGAGGAGTCGAGAATGATGACGAGTCCATGGACGCGGGGAGGAGTCCTCCCGGAGACCCGCCAGAGAGGAGGACCTGAGTGCTGGCGCCATCATTGCCTCCCAACTCGCGAGGCAAGCCGCCCGGAGTTGCGGGAGAATTTCGGAAAGGTCTAGAGGCACATTTGTAGTCATGGAGAGTATGCGCCATCCCTGCTGCTGCTGCGTCGGCCACCTCATTGCCATTAATATCGACATGTGACGGAACCCATTGAGATAGATGGACCAACCCGGAGAACCAGAGTATGACTGCAGTTCTCCACGGATCTGTGACACAGTATGACGATGGACTCGTGGACGCCGAGATGATATGAGATGTAGGGCTGTAACTGAGTCCACGTAGAAAACGACTGCAAAGGGCCCTGAAACTTGTGAAGGAGTCATAAGGCTAGTAAGATTACAAACAGTTCCCATCCAGGCACGAATGAGCAGAGGAGAGTTTCCACGTTTGACAGAAGGAAAAAGGAGCAAAGTATGCTGCTGCAGATGTAGATGGTGGCTGATCTTTGCGGGACCCATTGGTGTAAACCTCCAAGTATCCAGAGTATAAGGAGGCTCGTAGGTCTGCAAAAATTAAAGGGGCCAAACCCTCTAAATCTCTCTTCCGATGAGGAGGCTTGGAAAAGTCGAAAGAAACCCGAATGAGCTCTTCTGCCCACGGAGGCACCGATGAGATGATCGGGCCAGGGGTGAGTACAGGGACGGGATGGGAAAACTGTGAATATGCATCCAAGGCCCGGACGACGAAAGGCAACTGACGACGTCAGGAGTGTCCAACCGGCACATTCCACCAGTTAGCCTCGAGCTGGAGGCGAGTAAGTGGATGGGTAGCAGGGAGACGCACTATCCGTTGAAATTGGCGGCAGTGGATGAGAAGACGTTCAAAGCTCAGGGGCCATAGCCCCGACTCGGCATGGAGAGAAAGAACTGGCGAGGAGGGCATAGCTCCTAGCGCTGAGCGAAGGGCACCATTTTGAATGGGATCCAGCCTTGCCAAGACAGATGCTGCTGCTGAGCCATAGACTTCACTCGCATACATGATCTTGCTACGAATGAAGGCCTTATAGAGAGCTAGGAGCGACTCCCGTGAAGCCCACCATGCCGCACCAGAGAATCGTTTCATGATGTTCACGCGATAAAGGCATGAGGCCCGAAGGTAGTCCACATGATGCCTCCACGTCACCCGAGGGCTATCAAGAACGACCCCCAGCCACCTGTGTTCCGTAGCGATCGGGAGACGACAGCCCCCGACGGTCACCACTGGTTGGTCTGGTAAGCGGGTCCAGGTGAAACTCATGACGCAACTTTTCACAGGGTTAATGGAGAGACCCCTCCCCAGCACAGTTGCTGAGAACCAAGCATTTTGCAGGAAGCCTTGTGCCTCTAGGAGAGTGGCACCATCCGCCACAAGGGTTACATCATCGGCATAGGCTAAAACCTGGACCCCCCAGAATACAGGGAGATCAGACAGAAGAATAGAGAATAATAGTGGGCTCAGAATCGCTCCCTGGGGGGACACCACGTGAGACAGGGTGGGACGTAGAGACGACTCCACCAACCGCTACTCTGAATGAGCGGCCCTGTAGATAGTTTTGGAACCACCTTAACACCGGACCCGAGAGACCTAGTCGAGCCAGACTCTGAAGGACAGCAGAATGAGACGCAGAGTCAAATGCACTCTTGATGTCGAAGAATGCTGCAAGGAGCACTCTCCTCTGGCGATAAGTGTCCATTATTCGATGTTCCAAGGAGAGGAGGCAGTCCATTGTGCTTCTTCCCGCCCGAAATCCACTGATACCCTCAGGTAGAAGACCTGAGGTTTCCACCACCCATTGTAGCTGGGTGTGAACAAGACGTTCCATCAGTTTCCCGAGACATGGAAGCAGACTTATGGGCCGATATGAACTCGGGACAGACGGATCCTTCCCTGACTTGGCCAATGGTAGAAGAATGGCGTGTTTCCACGGGGCAGGGAAGACACCAGAGGACCAGCAGGCGCTGTAGAAGTGAAGGAGGTGGGACTGAAGGATCTTGGGTGCCCTCCGAAGAAATTTATATGGGACGTTGTCTATCCCTGGCATAGTGCCCGACCTAGAGAGTGACAGAGCGTCCTTCAGCTCAACAGATGTAAATGGATGATCCAGGTCCTGAGCTAGTCCTATACCCTGTCGGGAGTCCCATCCTATAGAACTCACAGAAAGGAGCGGGGAACAGTAAACATCTTCAAAGTGGTCAGCCAAGAGTTCGGCTATTTGTACTTCCCCCGGGCCCCCATTACCACTGAGGTCTCTGAGTGGGATGGAAGGCTGGGAGTACTTACCTGTCATCTCGCGAACATAGGCCCAGGCTCCTGCAGAGGAGTCGAATCGGAGAAAGGCACAGTAATCAGCCCAGGCCTTGCGTTTGGCAAGGAGGACTGTTCGTCTACACCTGGCGTCCGCCCTGCAGAAGGTCTGCCGCTGCAGTGGAGTAGGGTGGTGCCGCCACGAATTCCATGTACGTCCCCGGTCCAGTACTGCCTGCCGACATTCAGGATTCCACCACAGTGCCCCATGGCGGGAAGGATTGGTTGTCTGGCCACTAGTCCTCCTGAAATGCCGAGAGCCTACACTGAAAAGGGACTTGGAGAGAGCATCCGCTGACCCATGCAGATCTACAGTAACTGCGAGAAGGGTCGACCAGTCATCCGCCTCATAGCCATGCCACCCCTCTTCCGAGAAGACCCATTTGGATCTTCGGGAGGTCAGAGCAGGACGAACAGTACCCCCGAAGGAAATGATGATGGGCAGGTGATCACTACCCAGGTACGGCCAGGTCCATATCTGCGTCATCGTGAAGAGGCCTCTTCCAATGCAAAGATCAAGCGTTGAAGTATGTCCATTTAGTGGGTCTGTCAGAGTTCCCAAACCTGGCGGCGTCAGTAAGGAGAGGTCTGGGGAGTCAAGGAGAAACTGAAGTAGGGCTCGGCCAGCCATGTTGTGGTGGCGACCCAATAGCATAGGTTGCCATGATGAGTGCCGAGCATTAAAGTCACCCATGACGAGGCAGGTGTCTGTGATCTGACCAAAATAGTGTTCTAGTTCCTTCTTCATTACCGGTAGACAGGGATTATACAGAACTCCAAAGGTGCCCCACCCATGGGAGAGGGCCACCTTCACTGCCATGAATTCTAAATGCCCACCCGGGAAGGAGTGAATTCGGAGCAAGGAGCTGGAAACTGAGTACCTGACCAAGAGAGCAAGTCCCCCTCTACCCCATACTGGCCGATCTTGTCTATAGACCGAATACCCTGGCACTGTGAAGGAAAGATCGTCAGTAAGCCAAGTCTCACAGAGTCCCACGATCAATGGTGGTGCGCTGGCGATAAAATTGCGTAGAAATTGCGTCTTCTTAAAAAGGGAGCGGGCATTCCAAAACACCGCAGTATTCTCAGGATGGGGCGCCATTATCCCTGAAATACAACAGCTAACTTTTTGACCACCTGTGCACAGACGTCTCCAAAGGGGGGAACCACTAGAAAAAGCCATAAAACCCTCATACAAAGTAAGTAAAATGTGTGGAATCAATGTCAGCCTGTCCAGAGGATGTTGATCAATGCTTCTCTCTGCCTTACGGAAGCGGTGATCGGCTCGCGAACTCTCTTGACGGCGCCTGCGACTGGTGGGTGCTTCACTCTGGGCCTCGTGTTCCATCGGTGTCACAATCCCCTGGGAAAGTGCCTGGGGGACCAGAGGATCATCAGGGCTATCTGTTGGAGCAGTACCTCTTGATCGATGGGTGTGTCGACGACGCCAGTGTTGGCTTCTTTGGGGAGAGGCAGGAGGGTGACGAGTGCCGGGTTCTGGCCGAGACTGAGCGTCCATGTCTGTATCCGTGGATGAGTTTTCGTCAGTGTAAAGGCTACCCAGGAGGGAAAATCGATTAGCAACCTTGTTGTAATCCACAAGTTAGTAGGAATTATTAGCAAGAGGATCATTACTACAACACTTAACGAATGATGATTGGAAGTAAATGTTAAGTAGACAGACTATGGATCACATATCTAAGAAAGGTCAAGGGATTAAGACCGCAGCTGCTTAGCCTAATTAATAATTCCTGGAAAGAGGACTCAGGCTTCTAGGGATAAGGTTAATCGGATTATACCTTCCTTGAGAGGCATGGTGAACTGTTTGAGGCCATGGTTGGCTAAAGGCAGTCTTGTTGTGGGAGTGGAACTGGCAAGTCCTCCGAGGTCTCCGTTTGTGGCAGCAGCGAAGTGTAGCAGACAGCTATGCGAGAGCCTGGTGTGATCATAGTGACCAAGTTAAGTCTGCAGTATGTGAGTATTGAATGAAAGACTAACCGGGTGTGGAGCGTTGTAGTAATCATTCCGTATTAGGGACTTAGGCGGAAGTTATGAGTGCAAGTGGTGACCGCGGAGGTCAAGTGGTCTATGGGTATTGGAAGAGTATTTACCTAATAGAGTATGTTAATATGTTATTAATTGTCAGAGTCTATTCTTTGTAATTAAATGACAAAACCCGACGGCCTTTAAATACCTTCCATATGTTCATTCATTGTGTTCCAGTACAAACCTAGTGGTACACCTCAAGGGTCTGGTGTGTGTAGGAGTACACGGTGGTAGTAACGGTTGCTGAGGCAAGGTGTTATGTGTTGTGTAATCGCTGTGTTCGGAATGAACCGGGGTTCAGTGTCACGACAACCTGGGCGTATGAGGCATGTGACTGGGACAGGCAAGAGCGTCTGCTAGTTCCTACTTGTGAAGAGGCCCGACCAGTGGGAACCTGGAGGCGAGAAGAAGCGATAGGCTGATTGAGGTCGTGCAGCCTCTGGAACAGCTCTTGTCGAGAGGTCCCCGCTGTTTTAAGATCGATGTCCAACTGGAGGGCCTCAAGATATACAGGGCAACTCTTGGTCGTAACCTTATGATGGCCATAGCATAAAAAGCAGCGAGGTGCAGCAGAGCACCCACCATTATCTCTGTCTGAATGGGCTTTTTTGCCGCAGTTTGCACAACGTGCTGCATTACGGCATGTCAGGCGACTGTGACTCAATAGATGACAAGCATAACATCGTAACACAGGGAAGTTGTAGGGCTGGACCTGATACGAGGTCCTGTGTAGTGCCACCCGGTCAGGGAGGTGCCCATCGAACTTTACACGGACCATTGATGTCGGCCTTGCTGCTCTGCGAATCCTGGTAACTTCCAATAATCCCGCTGATGCACCCCCTAATACCTGCAGAGCGGCCTGGATGTCATCCACATCTACACTCTGGTCAATTAGGCCAATCTTCCCATACCGGGCCCGAGACTCCTCCTGCGACAATACCTGTCGGCACCTGACAGGCCAGTCCCCCAACTTAATAATGTCGGATACACGGATGTGTGATAGAGCCTCTTTTCTAATGTGTAGCTTCAGTGCTGCACCCCTACCCAGGGTACGTATGGTCTCGGGCATACCTGGGCATATACATACCTGGGCAGGCAATATTGCCACAATACCGACGCCTCAATTGCTGCACCTAAGGTACGAGGATTAGCAAACACGCACTGACCTGATTCTGACTGGATTAGGACTACCACAAACGAGGAATGGGGTACCACAAAACTACGGTCTTCTGAAGGCGAAGACATCCTCTTAGCATCTCGCTTTGGGGCAGCATCAGCCGACTCATTTTCCAGCAGATGTTTTCCTCTCTGGGACTCGCTGTCAACATCCATGGCGCCCCCACTCGGGGAGGCGTCCATTAGGGAGGCTCTGGCCTACCCCAGTGCTGTGAGCCCCTGGGTAGCTGCAGTGAGCACACACTGGCCCAAAGAAGCCAGCTGAATTCAAAGATGAGCTCCAGATAAAGTGTGGAAAGAAAGTCCAGCCAGGAGCGTTCAATCCGCGCGCCAAGATGGCCGACCTTTGGGCGGGAATCTGGAAAGTTGTTCTGATGTCATTGGAAAAACCAAAGTTCTGTAGTTGACTAATTTATGTTTTTAAATACTCGGCATTCTTTTTGTTGTTGTTTTTTAAAATAAACATACACCTTAATTAAAAAAAAAATTATTATGTTCATAATTACCTGAAAGTGAATTGCAAAAATTTCTTGATTTCTGTCATGTTTGAAAATTTCATCAAAATCCGATGGAAACTGTCGGAAAAGTTCCTGAAAACCTTAAAGAAAACAGTGTTTTGATATTTGAGTTTTCCCTGCAAAAATACTGCGCCTCAAGTCCTCAAGAATGTTATTTATAATTATATAACTTAACTTTGTATATTCTTTCTAATACTTTCTAATACTTTCTAATACTTTGTATTTTATTTATCTTATATTTTATGCTTTCAGAGCATGAAAAATACTTGTTAGCAACTCGCAATTATTACCAGATTTTCTTGAGACTTAAAAGAATGCAACGTTTACAGATTTCTTTAAAATAAAGACCAAAATGTACCTAAAAAATAACTTTGGAGTGACATGGGCTCCTTATGTATGTTGTTATATATTTAACTTGCATCACTTATAACTTGTTCACATGTATATAGAGCCCTCAGTCAGGACCAAGACTGTTTCTGACAATTATAAACATTTATTTATAATTGAGTCCGTTCAATTCGAATTTTTTTTGGACTTTTTTAATCAATATTTGAACTTTTTTTTATATCGTCATGTTTTTGACAATTATTTTCAGATAGAATCATGAGCTTGGGAAGGTTTAGGAGAGTTTTCTGCAGCATCCAGTTGACTCACTCTCCATACTTGGCGCAGGGATGATGACACCAGCTGTCACACTCTCCATACTTGGCGCAGGGATGATGACACCAGCTGTCACACTCTCCATACCTGGCGCAGGGATGATGACACCAGCTGTCACACACTCCATACCTGGCGCAGGGATGATGACACCAGCTGTCTGTACCTCCATACCTGGCGCAGGGATGATGACACCAGCTGTCTGTACCTCCATACCTGGCGCAGGGATGATGACACCAGCTGTGTGTACCTCCATACCTGGCGCAGGGATGATGACACCAGCTGTCACACATTCCATACCTGGCGCAGGGATGATGACACCAGCTGTCTGTACCTCCATACCTGGCGCAGGGATGGTGACACCAGCTGTCTGTACCTCCATACCTGGCGCAGGGATGATGACACCAGCTGTCTGTACCTCCATACCTGGCGCAGGGATGATGACACCAGCTGTCTGTACCTCCATACCTGGCGCAGGGATGATGACACCAGCTGTCTGTACCTCCATACCTGGCGCAGGGATGATGACACCAGCTGTCTGTATTTCCATACCTGGCGCAGGGATGATGACACCAGCTGTCTGTACTTCCATACCTGGCGCAGGGATGATGACACCAGCTGTCACATACTCTATACCTGACGCAGGGATGATGACACCAGCTGTCTGTATTTCCATACCTGGCGCAGGGATGATGACACCAGCTGTCACACACTCCATACCTGACGCAGGGATGATGACACCAGCTGTCTGTACCTCCATACCTGGCGCAGGGATGATGACACCAGCTGTCACACACTCCATACCTGACGCAGGGATGATGACACCAGCTGTCACACACTCCATACCTGACGCAGGGATGATGACACCAGCTGTCTGTACCTCCATACCTGGCGCAGGGATGATGACACCAGCTGTCTGTACTTCCATACCTGGCGCAGGGATGATGACACCAGCTGTCTGTACTTCCATACCTGGCGCAGGGATGATGACACCAGCTGTCACACACACCATACCTGGCGCAGGGATGATGACACCAGCTGTCTGTGCCTCCATACCTGGCGCAGGGATGATGACACCAGCTGTCTGTTCCTCCATACTTGGCGCAGGGATGATGACACCAGCTGTCTGTTCCTCCATACCTGGCGCAGGGATGATGACACCAGCTGTCTGTACCTCCATACCTGGCGCAGGGATGATGACACCAGCTGTCTGTACCTCCATACCTGGCGCAGGGATGATGACACCAGCTGTCTGTACTTCCATACCTGGCGCAGGGATGATGACACCAGCTGTCTGTTCCTCCATACCTGGCGCAGGGATGGTGACACCAGCTGTCACACTCTCCATACCTGGCGCAGGGATGATGATACCAGCTGTATGTACTTCCATACCTGGCGCAGGGATGATGACACCAGCTGTCACACTCTCCATACCTGGCGCAGGGATGATGACACCAGCTGTCACACACTCCATACCTGGCGCAGGGATGGTGACACCAGCTGTCTGTACCTCCATACCTGGCGCAGGGATGATGACACCAGCTGTCACACTCTCCATACCTGGCGCAGGGATGATGACACCAGCTGTCTGTACCACCATACCTGGCGCAGGGATGATGACACCAGCTGTCACACACACCATACCTGGCGCAGGGATGATGACACCAGCTGTCTGTACCACCATACCTGGCGCAGGGATGCTGACACCAGCTGTCACACACTCCATACCTGGCGCAGGGATGATGACACCAGCTGTCTGTACCACCATACCTGGCGCAGGGATGATGACACCAGCTGTCTGTACCTCCATACCTGGCGCAGGGATGATGACACCAGCTGTCACACTCTCCATACCTGGCGCAGGGATGATGACACCAGCTGTCTGTACCACCATACCTGGCGCAGGGATGATGACACCAGCTGTCTGTACCTCCATACCTGGCGCAGGGATGATGACACCAGCTGTCTGTACCTCCATACCTGGCGCAGGGATGATGACACCAGCTGTCACACACACCATACCTGGCGCAAGGATGATGAGACAAGGAGGAGCTCTGCCAGCTTAATATAAATATATATATATATATATATATATATATATATATATATATATATATATATATATATATATATATATATATATATATATATACATTTTTCATCGAATATGGCAGCTTATTCTGTATTAATTATTTATCTTATATGACTAGTGCTCCTGCATCTTGGTGTAATTGTAAGAGGAGTTCTCCAAAAGTCATCTTCGTTCGAGGTGAAGAAAAAAGAGATAAATAACTGTAGAATGTATTACACTTATTATAAAAATACACGTTTCGAACCTACATGATTCATTCTCAAGTGATAGGAAAGTACAGGGCATATTGGATTTATTCCATTATGGGGTCAGGTGTAGACAAGTAGATCAATACAAATAATAGAATAAGGTCAAGAATAAGGCGTAAAGGGAAGAAAAGTAAGGCGTTAAAGTTTGGAGAAAGAGGTGAAAATGGGGTACGATTCACATATAAAGATTAATCAGGTGTATTGGGCGTAGCATGTTGGGCAGTGTCCTCTATGTTGGCATCTTCATGTTCTGGTCTTGTTCTTACTCTCGTGGTGGGTAGAGTGAATAGTTCTATAATATGGGTAATTATGGTGGGTTGTTCTATTTTTATGTAGAGTGATCAAGAATTTGTAATCTTCTTACATCTTGGGTTGTGTCTATTATACAAGTGTTTTTATTCAGCATTTCTCTTGTTAGGGTGATGTCATGGGCTTGTCTCGTGTGACTTTTGAGGGCACCTGTCAAATGCCTCTTCAGCCCTAAACAAAAAATAATCAATACAGAATATGATATAATATATATACACATAAATATTCCACACCCCCAAAGGGATTCGGACCCAGACAGCTAGGAGCACTGTGTACCTTTGTGTACCTGGTACCTTAACCACTTGACCACATTGAATGTACAAAAATGTTGGAAGTCGAGAGAACTTATGCACCCAACACCCGACAGCTCTCGGTGGCAAGCTTGGGCATAGTTATTTCATCGAATCACCTCACTTGGCGGGGCCACGTGAGCAACACAAATGTGAACAAGCTAGAACAGTCCCCAAGCCAATATGCAACTGAGAACTCCACACCCCAGAATAACGGGGTGTGGGCATTAGTGAGGACAAGCGGGTAAGGAACCAGGTGCACCAAGGTACACACTGCTCATACCTGTCTGGGTTCGAATCCTTCTCGGGTGTGGAATTTTCAGTTACATATTGGCTTTGGGACCATTCAAGCTTGTTTGCATAAATAAATAAATAAATAAATAAATATATATATATATATATATATATATATATATATATATATATATATATATATATATATATATATATATATATACATACACTATTTTTTCAATGCTTTTGTGTTATGGTAAGTTGAAGTACTGGAACAACACCCACGTGTACTCCACCACTGGAACAACACCCACGTGTACTCCACCACTGGAACAACACTCACGTGTACTCCACCACTGGAACAACACCCACGTGTACTCCACCACTGGAACAACACCCACGTGTACTCCACCACTGGAACAACACCCACGTGTACTCCACCACTGGAACAACACCCACGTGTACTCCACCACTGGAACAACACTCACGTGTACTCCACCACTGGAACAACACTCACGTGTACTCCACCACTGGAACAACACCCACGTGTACTCCACCACTGGAACAACACCCACGTGTACTCCACCACTGGAACAACACCCACGTGTACTCCACCACTGGAACAACACCCACGTGTACTCCACCACTGGAACAACACTCACGTGTACTCCACCACTGGAACAACACTCACGTGTACTCCACCACTGGAACAACACTCACGTGTACTCCACCACTGAAACACACTCACGTGTACTCCACCACTGGAACAACACTCACGTGTACTCCACCACTGAAACACACTCACGTGTACTCCACCACTGGAACAACACTCACGTGTACTCCACCACTGGAACAACACTCACGTGTACTCCACCACTGGAACAACACTCACGTGTACTCCACCACTGAAACACACTCACGTGTACTCCACCACTGAAACACACTCACGTGTACTCCACCACTGGAACAACACCCACGTGTACTCCACCACTGGAACAACACTCACGTGTACTCCACCACTGGAACAACACTCACGTGTACTCCACCACTGGAACAACACTCACGTGTACTCCACCACTGGAACAACACCCACGTGTACTCCACCACTGGAACAACACTCACGTGTACTCCACCACTGGAACAACACCCACGTGTACTCCACCACTGGAACAACACTCACGTGTACTCCACCACTGGAACAACACTCACGTGTACTCCACCACTGGAACAACACCCACGTGTACTCCACCACTGGAACAACACTCACGTGTACTCCACCACTGGAACAACACCCACGTATACTCCACCACTGGAACAACACTCACGTGTACTCCACCACTGGAACAACACTCACGTGTACTCCACCACTGGAACAACACCCACGTGTACTCCACCACTGGAACAACACCCACGTGTACTCCACCACTGGAACAACACCCACGTGTACTCCACCACTGGAACAACACTCACGTGTACTCCACCACTGGAACAACACTCACGTGTACTCCACCACTGGAACAACACCCACGTGTACTCCACCACTGGAACAACACTCACGTGTACTCCACCACTGGAACAACACCCACGTGTACTCCACCACTGGAACAACACCCACGTGTACTCCACCACTGGAACAACACCCACGTGTACTCCACCACTGGAACAACACCCACGTATACTCCACCACTGGAACAACACTCACGTGTACTCCACCACTGGAACAACACTCACGTGTACTCCACCACTGGAACAACACCCACGTGTACTCCACCACTGGAACAACACCCACGTGTACTCCACCACTGGAACAACACTCACGTGTACTCCACCACTGGAACAACACTCTCGTGTACTCCACCACTGGAACAACACCCACGTGTACTCCACCACTGGAACAACACTCACGTGTACTCCACCACTGGAACAACACCCACGTGTACTCCACCACTGGAACAACACCCACGTGTACTCCACCACTGGAACAACACCCACGTGTACTCCACCACTGGAACAACACCCACGTGTACTCCACCACTGGAACAACACCCACGTGTACTCCACCACTGGAACAACACCCACGTGTACTCCACCACTGGAACAACACCCACGTGTACTCCACCACTGGAACAACACCCACGTGTACTCCACCACTGGAACAACACCCACGTATACTCCACCACTGGAACAACACTCACGTGTACTCCACCACTGGAACAACACCCACGTGTACTCCACCACTGGAACAACACCCACGTGTACTCCACCACTGGAACAACACCCACGTGTACTCCACCACTGGAACAACACCCTCGTGTACTCCACCACTGGAACAACACCCACGTGTACTCCACCACTGGAACAACACCCACGTGTACTCCACCACTGGAACAACACTCACGTGTACTCCACCACTGGAACAACACCCACGTGTACTCCACCACTGGAACAACACCCACGTGTACTCCACCACTGGAACAACACCCACGTGTACTCCACCACTGGAACAACACTCACGTGTACTCCACCACTGGAACAACACCCACGTGTACTCCACCACTGGAACAACACCCTCGTGTACTCCACCACTGGAACAACACCCACGTGTACTCCACCACTGGAACAACACCCACGTGTACTCCACCACTGGAACAACACTCACGTGTACTCCACCACTGGAACAACACCCACGTGTACTCCACCACTGGAACAACACCCACGTGTACTCCACCACTGGAACAACACCCACGTGTACTCCACCACTGGAACAACACCCACGTGTACTCCACCACTGGAACAACACCCACGTGTACTCCACCACTGGAACAACACCCACGTGTACTCCACCACTGGAACAACACTCACGTGTACTCCACCACTGGAACAACACCCAGGACACCACGATGAGTGCCATCACTTGGAACAAACCGTTGTGTTCCACACACCACAGGTGCATAACGGCATTAAAAAATATGTTGATTTCTCTCTATTTTATTTACAAAAATAGTCAATTTTCCGACAATGTTTTGGTTATCACGTCCCCGAGGGAAGGGTTGTCGGTCATCGGAAGTGAGAGGTGATGACCAGTTGACTGAGGGCGCTGAAGAGTATGATGACCTGAATGGAATATGTCTCGTTGACGGAGGTGTTGTACCCGCTCTGTTGGACGGCGGCCTGGTGCTGACCTGTAGGGTGATGTCTGTTAGTGCTGGGTTAGTACACACACACACACACACACACACACACACACACACACACACACACACACACACACACACACACACAGGTGCTGACCTGTAGGGTGATGTCTGTTAGTGCTGGGTTAGTACACACACACACACACACACACACACACACTCACACACACACACACACACACACACACACTGGTGCTGACCTGTAGGGTGATGTCTGTTAGTGCTGGGTTAGTACACACACACACACACACACACACACACTCACACACACACACACACACACACACACACTGGTGCTGACCTGTAGGGTGATGTTTGTTAGTGCTGGGTTAGTACACACTCACACACACACACACACACACACACACACACACACACACACACACACACACACACTGGTGCTGACCTGTAGGGTGATGTTTGTTAGTGCTGGGTTAGTACACACACACACACACACACACACACACACACACACACACACACACACACACACACACACACACACACACACACACACACACACTGGTGCTGACCTGTAGGGTGATGTTTGTTAGTGCTGGGTTAGTACACACACACACACACACACACACACACACACACACACACACACACACACACACACACACACACACAGGTGCTGACCTGTAGGGGTGATGTTTGTTAGTGCTGGGTTAGTACACACACACACACACACACACACACACACACACACACACACACACACACACACACACACACACACACACACACACACACACACACACACACACACACACACACACACTGGTGCTGACCTGTAGGGGTGATGTTTGTTAGTGCTGGGTTAGTACACACACACACACACACACACACACACACACACACACACACACACACACACACACACACACACACACACACACACACAAAGAGCCTACCAAAGCCTATGGCCCAGCATACCAAAGAGCCAACAAGAATGAGAGGAGAAGATGAACCAGCAATGCTTGATTTGATATTTACCCTAAATGAATGGGATATAAGGGAAGTTAAGATGGAAGCGCCCTTGGGAATGAGTGACCACAGTGTATTGAACTTTGAGTACCTGGTAGAGCTAGGACTTATCTCCCCCCAAAAAGAACTAGGAATCAAAAGGCTGGCATACCGAAAGGGGAATTATGAACAGTTGAGAAGTTTCCTAAGTGAAATACCTTGGGACACAGACCTCAGAGACAAGTCTGTACAGGATATGATGGACTATGTTACCCAAAAGTGTCAGGAGGCAGTAAACAGGTTCATCCCGGCCCAAAGGGAAAAATCCGAGAAGCAACAGAAGAATCCATGGTATAATAGGGCATGTATGGAAGCGAAGAAACTGAACAAAAAGGCGTGGAGGAACTTCCGGAATAACAGAACACTAGAAAGCAGGGAGAGATACCAGAGAACCAGGAATGAGTACGTCAGGGTGAGAAGAGAAGCAGAGAAAAATTTTGAAAATGATATAGCAAACAAAGCCAAGACCGAACCAAAGCTACTCCACAGTCACATCAGAAGGAAAACAACAGTGAAAGAACAGGTGTTGAAACTTAGAACAGGCGAGGACAGGTATACAGAGAATGACAGAGAGGTGTGTGAGGAACTCAACAAGAGGTTCCAGGAGGTCTTCACAATAGAACAGGGTGAGGTCACTGTGCTAGGAGAAAGGGAGGTAAACCAGGCGGCCTTGGAGGAGTTCGAAATTACGAGAGAGGAGGTCAAGAGACACCTGCTGGATCTGGATGTTAGAAAGGCTGTTGGTCCAGATGGGATCTCACCATGGGTACTGAAAGAGTGTGCAGAGGCACTTTGCCTGCCACTCTCCATAGTGTATAGTAAGTCACTAGAGACGGGAGACCTACCAGAAATATGGAAGACGGCGAATGTGGTCCCAATATACAAAAAGGGCGACAGACAAGAGGCACTGAACTACAGGCCAGTGTCCTTGACTTGTATACCATGCAAGGTGATGGAGAAGATCGTGAGAAAAAACCTGGTAACACATCTGGAGAGAAGGGACTTCGTGACAAATCGCCAACATGGATTCAGGGAGGGTAAATCTTGTCTTACAGGCTTGATAGAATTCTACGATCAGGTGACACAGATTAAGCAAGAAAGAGAGGGCTGGGCGGACTGCATTTTCTTGGATTGTCGGAAAGCCTTTGACACAGTACCGCATAAGAGGCTGGTACATAAGCTGGAGAGACAGGCAGGTGTAGCTGGTAAGGTGCTCCAGTGGATAAGGGAGTATCTAAGCAATAGGAAGCAGAGAGTTACGGTGAGGGGTGAGACCTCCGATTGGCGTGAAGTCACCAGTGGAGTCCCACAGGGCTCTGTACTCGGTCCTATCTTGTTTCTGATATATGTAAATGATCTCCCGGAGGGTATCGATTCATTTCTCTCAATGTTTGCGGACGATGCTAAAATTATGAGAAGGATTAAAACAGAAGAGGACTGTTTGAGGCTTCAAGAAGACCTAGACAAGCTGAAGGAATGGTCGAACAAATGGTTGTTAGAGTTTAACCCAACCAAATGTAATGTAATGAAGATAGGTGTAGGGAGCAGGAGGCCAGATACAAGGTATCATCTGGGAGAGGAAATTCTTCAGGAGTCAGAGAAGGAAAAAGACTTGGGGGTTGATATCACGCCAGACCTGTCTCCTGCAGCACATATCAAGCGGATAACATCAGCGGCATATGCCAGGCTGGCCAACATACGAACGGCATTCAGAAACTTGTGTAAAGAATCATTCAGAACTTTGTATACCACATATGTCAGGCCAATCCTGGAGTATGCAGCCCCAGCATGGAGTCCATATCTAGTCAAGGATAAGACTAAACTGGAAAAGGTTCAAAGGTTTGCCACCAGACTAGTACCCGAGCTGAGAGGTATGAGCTACGAGGAGAGACTACGGGAATTAAACCTCACTTCGCTGGAAGACAGAAGAGTTAGGGGGGACATGATCACCACATTCAAGATTCTGAAGGGGATTGATAGGGTAGATAAAGACAGTCTATTTAACACAAGGGGAACACGCACAAGGGGACACAGGTGGAAACTGAGTGCCCAAATGAGCCACAGAGATATTAGAAAGAACTTTTTTAGTGTCAGAGTGGTTGACAAATGGAATGCATTAGGGGGTGATGTGGTGGAGGCTGACTCCATACACAGTTTCAAGTGTAGATATGACAGAGCCCGATAGGCTCAGGAATCTGTACACCTGTTGATTGACGGTTGAGAGGCGGGACCAAAGAGCCAGAGCTCAACCCCCGCAAACACAACTAGGTGAGTACAACTAGGTGAGTACACACACACACACACACACACTGGTGCTGACCTGTAGGGGTGATGTTTGTTAGTGCTGGGTTAGTACACACTCACACACACACACACACACACACACACACACACACACACACACACACACACACACACACACACACACACACACACACACAGGTGCTGACCTGTAGGGGTGATGTTTGTTAGTGCTGGGTTAGTACACACACACACACACACACACACACACACACACACACACACACACACACACACACACACACACACACACACACACACACACACTCACACACACACACACACTGGTGCTGACCTGTAGGGGTGATGTTTGTTAGTGCTGGGTTAGTACACACACACACACACACACACACACACACACACACACACACACACACACACACACACACACACATACACACACACTCACACACACACACACACTGGTGCTGACCTGTAGGGGTGATGTTTGTTAGTGCTGGGTTAGTACACACACACACACACACACACACACACACACACACACACACACACACACACACACACACACACACACACACACACACACACAGGTGCTGACCTGTAGGGGTGATGTTTGTTAGTGCTGGGTTAGTACACACACACACACACACACACACACACACACACACACACACACACACACACACACACACACACACACACACACACACACACACACACAGGTGCTGACCTGTAGGGGTGATGTTTGTTAGTGCTGGGTTAGTACACACACACACACACACACACACACACACCCCTTTCCTTCCCGTCCTCCCTCCCCTTTTACCCCATACCCTCCCTGTCCCTCCCCCTTCACTGGATCCCCCGCCCCTCATTCCAGTATCCTCTGAGATCCTGTTACCCACCTCACAGGTCCTCACACCCATGGAACAGCCTCCCCCACCAGCAGAACACTCACCAAGGAGGCGATTTGAGAAGGGACAGAAGAAAGTGAGCCTCAAAGCGATGTACACTAACATAGATGGAATTACAAATAAAGCAAATGAGCTTGGAGAACTGGTACTAGAGGAAAACCCAGACATAATAGCCCTCACAGAAACAAAGATCACGAAAACAATAACAAATGCAGTGTTTCCACAGGACTATTATGTTATGCGGAAAGAGAGGGAAGGAAGAGGTGGGGGTGGTGTAGCTCTGCTGGTAAGAAAAGGCTGGGATTTTGAGGAGATGGATATTCAGGGCTGTGAAGGTTTCAGTGACTACATAGCAGGTACTGTAACAAATGGAGGGAAAAAAATTATAGTCGCAGTCATATATAATCCACCACCAAATGACAGAAGACCTAGTCAGGAATATGATAGAAACAACATGGCCACCATTAACATAATAGAAAGAGCAGCTTCTGTTGCTAGCAGGAATGGATCTGGACTACTAATTATGGGAGACTTCAACCATGGGAAGATAGATTGGAAGAACAGAGACCCGCATGGAGGACCAGAAACATGGAGAGCTAAGCTGCTGGACGTGGCAACAAGAAACTTTCTAAGCCAGCATACCAAAGAGCCAACAAGAATGAGAGGAGAAGATGAACCAGCAATGCTTGATTTGATATTTACCCTAAATGAATGGGATATAAGGGAAGTTAAGATGGAAGCGCCCTTGGGAATGAGTGACCACAGTGTATTGAACTTTGAGTACCTGGTAGAGCTAGGACTTATCTCCCCCCAAAAAGAACTAGGAATCAAAAGGCTGGCATACCGAAAGGGGAATTATGAACAGATGAGAAGTTTCCTAAGTGAAATACCTAGGGACACAGACCTCAGAGACAAGTCTGTACAGGGTATGATGGACTATGTTACCCAAAAGTGTCAGGAGGCAGTAAACAGGTTCATCCCGGCCCAAAGGGAAAAATCCGAGAAGCAACAGAAGAATCCATGGTATAATAGGGCATGTATGGAAGCGAAGAAACTGAACAAAAAGGCGTGGAGGAACTTCCGGAATAACAGAACACCAGAAAGCAGGGAGAGATACCAGAGAACCAGGAATGAGTACGTCAGGGTGAGAAGAGAAGCAGAGAAAAATTTTGAAAATGATATAGCAAACAAAGCCAAGACCGAACCAAAGCTACTCCACAGTCACATCAGAAGGAAAACAACAGTGAAAGAACAGGTATTGAAACTTAGAACAGGCGAGGACAGGTATACAGAGAATGACAGAGAGGTGTGTGAGGAACTCAACAAGAGGTTCCAGGAGGTCTTCACAATAGAACAGGGTGAGGTCACTGTGCTAGGAGAAAGGGAGGTAAACCAGGCGGCCTTGGAGGAGTTCGAAATTACGAGAGAGGAGGTCAAGAGACACCTGCTGGATCTGGATGTTAGAAAGGCGGTTGGTCCAGATGGGATCTCACCATGGGTACTGAAAGAGTGTGCAGAGGCACTTTGCTTGCCACTCTCCATAGTGTATAGTAAATCACTAGAGACGGGAGACCTACCAGAAATATGGAAGACGGCGAATGTGGTCCCAATATACAAAAAGGGCGACAGACAAGAGGCACTGAACTACAGGCCAGTGTCCTTGACTTGTATACCATGCAAGGTGACGGAGAAGATCGTGAGAAAAAACCTGGTAACACATCTGGAGAGAAGAGACTTCGTGACAAATCGCCGACATGGATGCAGGGAGGGTAAATCTTGCCTTACAGGCTTGATAGAATTCTACGATCAGGTGACACAGATTAAGCAAGAAAGAGAGGGCTGGGCGGACTGCATTTTCTTGGATTGTCGGAAAGCCTTTGACACAGTACCGCATAAGAGGCTGGTACATAAGCTGGAGAGACAGGCAGGTGTAGCTGGTAAGGTGCTCCAGTGGATAAGGGAGTATCTAAGCAATAGGAAGCAGAGAGTTACGGTGAGGGGTGAGACCTCCGATTGGCGTGAAGTCACCAGTGGAGTCCCACAGGGCTCTGTACTCGGTCCTATCTTGTTTCTGATATATGTAAATGATCTCCCGAAGGGTATCGATTCATTTCTCTCAATGTTTGCGGACGATGCTAAAATTATGAGAAGGATTAAAACAGAAGAGGACTGTTTGAGGCTTCAAGAAGACCTAGACAAGCTGAAGGAATGGTCGAACAAATGGTTGTTAGAGTTTAACCCAACCAAATGTAATGTAATGAAGATAGGTGTAGGGAGCAGGAGGCCAGATACAAGGTATCATCTGGGAGAGGAAATTCTTCAGGAGTCAGAGAAGGAAAAAGACTTGGGGGTTGATATCACGCCAGACCTGTCTCCTGCAGCACATATCAAGCGGATAACATCAGCGGCATATGCCAGGCTGGCTAACATACGAACGGCATTCAGAAACTTGTGTAAAGAATCATTCAGAACTTTGTATACCACATATGTCAGGCCAATCCTGGAGTATGCAGCCCCAGCATGGAGTCCATATCTAGTCAAGGATAAGACTAAACTGGAAAAGGTTCAAAGGTTTGCCACCAGACTAGTACCCGAGCTGAGAGGTATGAGCTACGAGGAGAGACTACGGGAATTAAACCTCACTTCGCTGGAAGACAGAAGAGTTAGGGGGGACATGATCACCACATTCAAGATTCTGAAGGGGATTGATAGGGTAGATAAAGACAGTCTATTTAACACAAGGGGAACACGCACAAGGGGACACAGGTGGAAACTGAGTGCCCAAATGAGCCACAGAGATATTAGAAAGAACTTTTTTAGTGTCAGGGTGGTTGACAAATGGAATGCATTAGGAAGTGATGTGGTGGAGGCTGACTCCATACACAGTTTCAAGTGTAGATATGACAGAGCCCGATAGGCTCATGAATCTGTACACCTGTTGATTGACGGTTGAGAGGCGGGACCAAAGAGCCAGAGCTCAACCCCCGCAAACACAACTAGGTGAGTACACACACACACACACACACACTGGTGCTGACCTGTAGGGGAGATGTTTGTTAGTGCTGGGTTAGTACACACACACACACACACACACACACACACACACACACACACACACACACACACACACACACTGGTGCTGACCTGTAGGGTGATGTTTGTTAGTGCTGGGTTAGTACACACACACACACACACACACACACACACACACACACACACACACACACACACACACACACTGGTGCTGACCTGTAGGGTTGATGTTTGTTAGTGCTGGGTTAGTACACACACACACACACACACTCACACACACACACACACACACACACACACACACACACACACACACACACACACACACACACAAGTAGTGGAAAGTACGCCTACGCGTGTCCGTTTTGCTTTTTTCGAGGGACACGCGTAGGCGTACCTGTTTTTCGTTACAGTTTTGATGGGACACGTTCTGGCGTACCTGTTTTTCGTTGCAGTTTTGATGGGACACGTTCTGGCGTACCTGTTTTTAGGGGACACGTTCTGGCGTACCTGTTTTTCGTTACAGTTTTAAGGGGACACGTTCTGGCGTACCTGTTTTTCGTTACAGTTTTGATGGGACACGTTCTGGCGTACCTGTTTTTCGTTGCAGTTTTAAGGGGACACGTTCTGGCGTACCTGTTTTTCGTTGCAGTTTTAAGGGGACACGTTCTGGCGTACCTGTTTTTCGTTACAGTTTTGATGGGACACGTTCTGGCGTACCTGTTTTTCGTTGCAGTTTTGATGGGACACGTTCTGGCGTACCTGTTTTAAGGGGACACGTTCTGGCGTACCTGTTTTTCGTTACAGTTTTAAGGGGACACGTTCTGGCGTACCTGTTTTTCGTTGCAGTTTTAAGGGGACACGTTCTGGCGTACCTGTTTTCCGTTTCGGTTTTGATGGGACACGACTTGGCGTACCTGTTTTTCGTTGCAGTTTTGATGGGACACGACTTGGCGTACCTGTTTTTCGTTGCAGTTTTGATGGGACACGACTTGGCGTACCTGTTTTTCGTTACCCCAGTGGGCCATGCACAGACATTGCTAATGGTCAATGACGTCACCCCCGTCTTCATCTTCCCTGAATAAGTCCGTTTTCTGTTATAGTGTAATTATTCCCATTTTCAATATTTATAGCAAAGGGGGATTCAAATGTTGCCTTCTGTCAAGCCTAATGTGCAATGGCGTTAACCATTATAAGCTCGTTTTTTCACAATTAGGTATTACCATACGGTTTCCCATTGTCTAAGATCATTTTATAGCTAAGATTACATAATAATAACATAAGAAATGAGTTCAAACCCTGTTTACAGAACCGGTATTTACCCAGGTCTTTTTCCTAAATATGAAACTTATCCAATTCATTCCTGTTCTGTTTCACGTTGATACATTTAATAGGTTAATAATATTCCCCTTTACTATGACCATTCAGTCACACCTCTATCATGTCACCCCTATTTCTTCTTCGTCGTCGTCGTTCTAGAGAAAGTAATTTGAGCTTTGACAATCTTTCTTAAAGGATTGTTTATTATACATAGGGCAAAAAATAAAACTGCTATCAGTCGTTTATATGAAAAAACAGAGCCCTGGGCATTTGTGATTTCAATGCGAGTTCGGTAGTGACCCTATCCTTATGCGCGTCTCACATTCGCTCAAAACATACCTCCCACACCATACTGTAGCATTTAACAAATAAAAAAACTCATTCAGTAAATCAAGCCTCTCATATTTTGAAATAAAGCCTTCTGCAGTTACCGCCTTTTGTGACGTCATCATCCCTAATGTGGTGCGAGGCGTCAACGGGCTAAATGCGGATCCCAGGAGGTTCACACATAAGTGTGAACTCGTAATCTGGCTTAATATCTCACCTATACTCTGTGCTTCATCAGAGTTGATATTCGGGTACAATAGCTCGTATTTTCGCTCATTGCTTATATTTTCTGTTATTCATAAACCCGATCGAACCTTCCTAACCTAACATATTATTTATAACAAACAAATACATTCTACAGAACAGTTATTGTTGTTGTTTAGTGACATCGTGAAAAGCGAGCTCAGGTATAGGGATAATGTATTGATGGTCATTAGCATATAGGTGTGAAGGCATTACAGTACCTTACCGGTCAACTATGTATGACGTCACCAGACAACCAATGCGACCTTTGGCGTCCTACTGGCATGTGTATTTGATGTTATTAATAAAAAATGACTAGACTATCCATCCCCACCTAACCTAATCAGAGGACTAAGAATATACATTTTAGTCATCCACAACTGTAATCATTATTCAGTGATAAGTTCAAAAGTATAACAGAAGCCCAAATATCATACTGTAATTTAAGCAGAATCGTACATCTGGCAGCATAGCAGGTGAGCTGAACATAAGAATAAAGGTAACTGCAGAGGTCCTATTGGCCCATACGAGGTAGCTCCTATATATTTCCACCCAATCTCATTCATGTCCACCCTATGCTTAAAACAACCAAGGGATCCCACTTAAAGTATTAGTTTACAATATTAGTTTTAATAAATAGCTCTTATTCTAGTTTTATACACAGCAGCAATTATGAAACCCTATAGCTAGATATTCTACTATAATCCACAAGTAGTTACCACACATCTGGCAGTACAGCGGATTAGTGGCTGTGTTCATAGGCTAGTCAACTGTCCTCACATCCATCAAATAGATATCCAAATGTCGCACCTCAATTCATCCATCTAGCAACTCAGCTGGATGTTAGCCACTATATTCATAGGCTAATCATTTCTACGCCTCAAAAAATCCTAGTCTTGCTACGCAAATCAGCTAACTTGTTTCTAAACCAACACTCGCAAATACAATCATGCATACCTACACATACTTCAAAAACCTATGCATTCATAGAGAATAGCCTAGTTTTTTGCCACCATTTCCCCATTAATCAGATGTAATTTATGCCATACACACAGAAAATACAGCATTTACACACCAAATATGCCATTTATGCACAAAATATATTATTTACACTCAAAATATACCATCACATAAAAAATATGAGATTTTCATACAAAATATGTCAGTTGCAAAACAAAAATATACCATTTACACAATATTGCATGTGCACTCAGAGTATGACATTTACACAAAGTACGGTATTTTGCACAAATATATCAAAATGCTTATGCATTTAGACAATCAAAAATGCTCTTTCACTAAATTACACAATTTCACAAACGTAATTTTCACAAAATACCCACACATTGTCTCATAAACCAAAATACACTTACGCCATGAAGATCTATTTTATCAAATTACAGAGCTTACACAAAATACACAATTTTCACACACAAATACAGTTGCATCAGTTCCACTTCAACAAATTAAAAACACAACTTGCATAAATGCACTATTATCACAAAATTATTACACATTTTGTGTAATTATTTTACATCTTTGCACAATTAATACAAGAAAACTTGCTATATAATTACTCAGCTTGCACAATGACAATCAATACCCAAAGGTAAAAATAAACAATTCGTCCATATGCAATTACACAACATGCGCAATTAATACACAACTTATACAATATTACACATCTTTCATATTTATTACACACAACTTGCACAAATGCATATCTAGCACAAATACATACAATACATAACTACCCCAAATATGAAAATACACAACTAGCATAAATACACGATTTACACAAATACAATTGCGACATTTACACGACTAACTCAAAAATATAATCAATACACAACTTACCAAAATATGAACAATACATAACTAGCACATATTCATTAAATACACAACTAAGCAATTTCCGCAAATACACATACAAAAACATATGCAATTAATACATACAACTTGCACAAAACAATACACAATTTATAGAAATATAATCAATACATAATTTCAATAATCATACAACATATGCAAAATACATAATCTGCACAATTAATACACAAGTATATCAATTGTGCTATATATGTACAAACACAACCAACTGGGTCAAACAATACACAATTTGCATGATATTTTTCTGGGTATATTTAGGACATTAATTATAATATGCTGAGTTTAACCAACTCCCCAAAAGTCAGAATTTCACATATAAAAATGTTTCTTATAACTTCCAATGAGCTCAATATATAACACATTCTTTTTCCATTAAGATATCAACATTATTAGTGCTAAACTATTCATCTAACATATGTCCGCTGTTTTTATGTCTTATTAATACCTTCCTTGTTACATTCTCTCCAATCAGACCACTATATTTATGTATTTATTCAAACCATCTAACAGACTTATTTGTTCTAGCCTTAGTTATGTTAGGGCAGGTGGGGTTAGGTGGAGTCAGTATTTTCTATGATAATTTTAGACAAATTTGCTATATCTTATCAAAATGCAACCTGTTAAAACTTAAATTCATCTAAATCTATCAAAAATATACTTATACTACACAAATTTGACTAAATTCTACCTAGCTAAACTTACTAAATATGAGCATCCCATATCCTCACATACAAGCCTATGTCGCCTCTGTCCATACATTATATGAGTCTGCCATATAGCACGAACCCCAAATAGGAAAATTTACACTATTTCATAAACATACTAGTTCATTACCCTAAGATATTATATATGTCCTTCCCTACACGACCTCACCAAACCTGACCTAGCATATCCAACCCTGGATTTTGTTAAAGTTGGCGAAATGTATGCTATAACACCTAAATTTCACCAAATTTAATGCAATTTCCACCAAATATACCCAAATGTTGTGTATCATAGCATCGCCAAAGCCCATTTTCTCCTATTCCATACTACCCTACACAACCTCACCTAACCTGACCTAGCATATCCAAACCTGGATGTGGTTAAAGTCGGCGAAATTCATGCTATGCCACCTAAATTTGACCAAATATACCCAATGTTTCATATCACAGCACTGCCAAAGCCCATTTTTACCTACATTTTCTCCTATTCCATCTTACCCTACGCAACCTTACCTAACCTATCCTACCATATAAAAACAAAGATTTGGTTAAAGTTGGTGAAATTTAAGCTATCCCACCTAAATTCTATCTAATTTAAGGCAATTCCCACCAAATATATCCAAATGTTCTGTATCACAGCACTGCCAAAGCCCATTTTTACCTACATTTTCTCCTATTCCATCCTACCCTACGCAACCTTACCTAACCTATCCTAGCATATCCAAACCTAGATTTGGTTAAAGTCGGCGAAATTTAAGTTATCCCATATAAATTTGACCTAATTTAAGACAATTTCCACCAAATATACCCAAAAATGTTTGGGAACATAGCGCGACCAAAGCTCATTTTAGCTGAGTTTTCACCTATTCCAACCTGCCCGAGACAACCCTACCCAGCCTCTCCTGGCATATCTAAAGTCAGATTTGATTAAAGTTGGTAAAATTTATGCCTTTCCCACCTAAATTTAACCTAATTTAAGCCAATTTCCACCGAATATACCCAAATGTTTTGTATCTTAGCATGCCCAAAGTTCATTTTAGCCATGTTTTCGCCTATTCCAACCTGCAATAGACAACCCTACCCAGCCCTTACTGGCATATCGAAAGTCAGATTTGATTATAGTTGGCAAAATTTATGCCTTTCCCACCTAAATTTTACCTAATTTATGCCAATTTCCACCGAATATACCCCAATGTTTTGTATCTTAGCATGGCCAAAGTTCATTTCACCCAAGTTTTCACCTATTCCATCTTACCTTACACAGCCTTACCTAACCTGACCTAGCATATCCCAAGCAAGATTTGATTAGAGTTCGTGAAATTTATGCTTACTCACCTAAATTCAACCTAATTTAAGACAATTTCTACCCAATATACCCAAAATGTTTTGTTACATAGCTCTGCCAAAGACCATATTAGCCAAGTTTTCACATATTCCAACCTACCCTACATAGCCTTACCTATCCCTGACCTAGCAGATTTGATTAAAGTTGGGGAAATTTAAGCTATGGCCACCAAATTGTAAACAATTTCCACAAAATATGAATAAATGTTGTGTATCATAGCACAGCCAAAACCTATTTTATCCACATTTTCTCCCATTCCATCTAAACCTGGACTTAACCTCTGATACGACATATACTCAGAGAAGTGATGATTTTTGGATATGAACCTAAATGCCGGGGCCTAACCTGCAAGAGTCTTGGAGCTTTGTTGAATATTTGATCTATTTTTCTTCGAAAACTGAAGTTTTGGATATGATCCTATCCACGCTGTGCCTAACCTGCTAGGGTCTTTGTTGAACAGTGTAACCATATTCATAGAAAAGTGATGTTTTGGATATGGTCCTAACAGCCCCTCTCCTTTTAAACTTGGAACTGTGTTCGATATTGTAGATATAGTGTTGGGTAGGTGTTTTGTTTTTACACATCAACCCAACCGTCCTGGACCTAACCTTCCTTCATCTAACTTCGAATTTATCGTAAATATGGGAGGACGTGTTGTTTGTGCATCAACCCAACCGTCCTGGACCTAACCTCCCTTCATCTAACTTCAAATTTATCGTAAATATGGGAGGAACGTGTTGTTTGTGCATCAACCCAACCGTCCTGGACCTAACCTCCCTTCATCTAACTTCAAATTTATCGTAAATATGGAAGGAACGTGTTGTTTGTGCATCAACCCAACCGTCCTTGACCTAACCTCCATTTATCAAACTTCAAATTTATCATAAATATGGGAGGACCGTGTTATTTGTGCATCAACCGTACTGGGCCTAACCTCCCTTTATCTAACTTCAAATTTATTGTATATATGGGAAGAAGGTGTTGTTTATGCATCAACCCAACCTCCCTGGACCTAACCTCTGATACACGAATCTTGGTTCAATATTGCATCATACTTGTAGGATTTTTTTTTTCACATAATTCAACTATCCTCAACCTAACATCTATTTCCTGGGGGGAGGGAGGTTAATGGAAAATATGATAATAATGGGAATTTTCTCTACATCAGTTCAACTCAACCATCCTTAACCTAACCTTAGTTAGAAAGGGATATAACTCACCAAAACTATTTAATTACCATTTACCCAATTTTCCTTATCCTAACCTATAACTAAAGGGTTTAGACCCCCCTTTACCTCGAAATTATACTATATATTTAAGGTAGGAATATATTTTCACATATATACCTAACATTCCCTAATTTAACCCTATACTATAATTTCGAGGTAAAGGGGGGTCTAAACCCTTTAGTTATAGGTTAGGATAAGGAAAATTGGGTAAATGGTAATTAAATAGTTTTGGTGAGTTATATCCCTTTCTAACTAAGGTTAGGTTAAGGATGGTTGAGTTGAACTGATGTAGAGAAAATTCCCATTATTATCATATTTTCCATTAACCTCCCTCCCCCCAGGAAATAGAGGTTAGGTTGAGGATGGTTGAATTATGTGAAAAAAAAAATCCTACAAGTATGATGCAATATTGAACCAAGATTCGTGTATCAGAGGTTAGGTCCAGGGAGGTTGGGTTGATGCATAAACAACACCTTCTTCCCATATATACAATAAATTTGAAGTTAGATAAAGGGAGGTTAGGCCCAGTACGGTTGATGCACAAATAACACGGTCCTCCCATATTTATGATAAATTTGAAGTTTGATAAATGGAGGTTAGGTCAAGGACGGTTGGGTTGATGCACAAACAACACGTTCCTTCCATATTTACGATAAATTTGAAGTTAGATGAAGGGAGGTTAGGTCCAGGACGGTTGGGTTGATGCACAAACAACACGTTCCTCCCATATTTACGATAAATTTGAAGTTAGATGAAGGGAGGTTAGGTCCAGGACGGTTGGGTTGATGCACAAACAACACGTCCTCCCATATTTACGATAAATTCGAAGTTAGATGAAGGAAGGTTAGGTCCAGGACGGTTGGGTTGATGTGTAAAAACAAAACACCTACCCAACACTATATCTACAATATCGAACACAGTTCCAAGTTTAAAAGGAGAGGGGCTGTTAGGACCATATCCAAAACATCACTTTTCTATGAATATGGTTACACTGTTCAACAAAGACCCTAGCAGGTTAGGCACAGCGTGGATAGGATCATATCCAAAACTTCAGTTTTAGAAGAAAAATAGATCAAATATTCAACAAAGCTCCAAGACTCTTGCAGGTTAGGCCCCGGCATTTAGGTTCATATCCAAAAATCATCACTTCTCTGAGTATATGTCGTATCAGAGGTTAAGTCCAGGTTTAGATGGAATGGGAGAAAATGTGGATAAAATAGGTTTTGGCTGTGCTATGATACACAACATTTATTCATATTTTGTGGAAATTGTTTACAATTTGGTGGCCATAGCTTAAATTTCCCCAACTTTAATCAAATCTGCTAGGTCAGGGATAGGTAAGGCTATGTAGGGTAGGTTGGAATATGTGAAAACTTGGCTAATATGGTCTTTGGCAGAGCTATGTAACAAAACATTTTTGGTATATTGGGTAGAAATTGTCTTAAATTAGGTTGAATTTAGGTGAGTAAGCATAAATTTCACGAACTCTAATCAAATCTTGCTTGGGATATGCTAGGTCAGGTTAGGTAAGGCTGTGTAAGGTAAGATGGAATAGGTGAAAACTTGGGTGAAATGAACTTTGGCCATGCTAAGATACAAAACATTGGGGTATATTCGGTGGAAATTGGCATAAATTAGGTAAAATTTAGGTGGGAAAGGCATAAATTTTGCCAACTATAATCAAATCTGACTTTCGATATGCCAGTAAGGGCTGGGTAGGGTTGTCTAGGGCAGGTTGGAATAGGCGAAAACATGGCTAAAATGAACTTTGGGCATGCTAAGATACAAAACATTTGGGTATATTCGGTGGAAATTGGCTTAAATTAGGTTAAATTTAGGTGGGAAAGGCATAAATTTTACCAACTTTAATCAAATCTGACTTTAGATATGCCAGGAGAGGCTGGGTAGGGTTGTCTCGGGCAGGTTGGAATAGGTGAAAACTCAGCTAAAATGAGCTTTGGTCGCGCTATGTTCCCAAACATTTTTGGGTATATTTGGTGGAAATTGTCTTAAATTAGGTCAAATTTATATGGGATAACTTAAATTTCGCCGACTTTAACCAAATCTAGGTTTGGATATGCTAGGATAGGTTAGGTAAGGTTGCGTAGGGTAGGATGGAATAGGAGAAAATGTAGGTAAAAATGGGCTTTGGCAGTGCTGTGATACAGAACATTTGGATATATTTGGTGGGAATTGCCTTAAATTAGATAGAATTTAGGTGGGATAGCTTAAATTTCACCAACTTTAACCAAATCTTTGTTTTTATATGGTAGGATAGGTTAGGTAAGGTTGCGTAGGGTAAGATGGAATAGGAGAAAATGTAGGTAAAAATGGGCTTTGGCAGTGCTGTGATATGAAACATTGGGTATATTTGGTCAAATTTAGGTGGCATAGCATGAATTTCGCCGACTTTAACCACATCCAGGTTTGGATATGCTAGGTCAGGTTAGGTGAGGTTGTGTAGGGTAGTATGGAATAGGAGAAAATGGGCTTTGGCGATGCTATGATACACAACATTTGGGTATATTTGGTGGAAATTGCATTAAATTTGGTGAAATTTAGGTGTTATAGCATACATTTCGCCAACTTTAACAAAATCCAGGGTTGGATATGCTAGGTCAGGTTTGGTGAGGTCGTGTAGGGAAGGACATATATAATATCTTAGGGTAATGAACTAGTATGTTTATGAAATAGTGTAAATTTTCCTATTTGGGGTTCGTGCTATATGGCAGACTCATATAATGTATGGACAGAGGCGACATAGGCTTGTATGTGAGGATATGGGATGCTCATATTTAGTAAGTTTAGCTAGGTAGAATTTAGTCAAATTTGTGTAGTATAAGTATATTTTTGATAGATTTAGATGAATTTAAGTTTTAACAGGTTGCATTTTGATAAGATATAGCAAATTTGTCTAAAATTATCATAGAAAATACTGACTCCACCTAACCCCACCTGCCCTAACATAACTAAGGCTAGAACAAATAAGTCTGTTAGATGGTTTGAATAAATACATAAATATAGTGGTCTGATTGGAGAGAATGTAACAAGGAAGGTATTAATAAGACATAAAAACAGCGGACATATGTTAGATGAATAGTTTAGCACTAATAATGTTGATATCTTAATGGAAAAAGAATGTGTTATATATTGAGCTCATTGGAAGTTATAAGAAACATTTTTATATGTGAAATTCTGACTTTTGGGGAGTTGGTTAAACTCAGCATATTATAATTAATGTCCTAAATATACCCAGAAAAATATCATGCAAATTGTGTATTGTTTGACCCAGTTGGTTGTGTTTGTACATATATAGCACAATTGATATACTTGTGTATTAATTGTGCAGATTATGTATTTTGCATATGTTGTATGATTATTGAAATTATGTATTGATTATATTTCTATAAATTGTGTATTGTTTTGTGCAAGTTGTATGTATTAATTGCATATGTTTTTGTATGTGTATTTGCGGAAATTGCTTAGTTGTGTATTTAATGAATATGTGCTAGTTATGTATTGTTCATATTTTGGTAAGTTGTGTATTGATTATATTTTTGAGTTAGTCGTGTAAATGTCGCAATTGTATTTGTGTAAATCGTGTATTTATGCTAGTTGTGTATTTTCATATTTGGGGTAGTTATGTATTGTATGTATTTGTGCTAGATATGCATTTGTGCAAGTTGTGTGTAATAAATATGAAAGATGTGTAATATTGTATAAGTTGTGTATTAATTGCGCATGTTGTGTAATTGCATATGGACGAATTGTTTATTTTTACCTTTGGGTATTGATTGTCATTGTGCAAGCTGAGTAATTATATAGCAAGTTTTCTTGTATTAATTGTGCAAAGATGTAAAATAATTACACAAAATGTGTAATAATTTTGTGATAATAGTGCATTTATGCAAGTTGTGTTTTTAATTTGTTGAAGTGGAACTGATGCAACTGTATTTGTGTGTGAAAATTGTGTATTTTGTGTAAGCTCTGTAATTTGATAAAATAGATCTTCATGGCGTAAGTGTATTTTGGTTTATGAGACAATGTGTGGGTATTTTGTGAAAATTACGTTTGTGAAATTGTGTAATTTAGTGAAAGAGCATTTTTGATTGTCTAAATGCATAAGCATTTTGATATATTTGTGCAAAATACCGTACTTTGTGTAAATGTCATACTCTGAGTGCACATGCAATATTGTGTAAATGGTATATTTTTGTTTTGCAACTGACATATTTTGTATGAAAATCTCATATTTTTTATGTGATGGTATATTTTGAGTGTAAATAATATATTTTGTGCATAAATGGCATATTTGGTGTGTAAATGCTGTATTTTCTGTGTGTATGGCATAAATTACATCTGATTAATGGGGAAATGGTGGCAAAAAACTAGGCTATTCTCTATGAATGCATAGGTTTTTGAAGTATGTGTAGGTATGCATGATTGTATTTGCGAGTGTTGGTTTAGAAACAAGTTAGCTGATTTGCGTAGCAAGACTAGGATTTTTTGAGGCGTAGAAATGATTAGCCTATGAATATAGTGGCTAACATCCAGCTGAGTTGCTAGATGGATGAATTGAGGTGCGACATTTGGATATCTATTTGATGGATGTGAGGACAGTTGACTAGCCTATGAACACAGCCACTAATCCGCTGTACTGCCAGATGTGTGGTAACTACTTGTGGATTATAGTAGAATATCTAGCTATAGGGTTTCATAATTGCTGCTGTGTATAAAACTAGAATAAGAGCTATTTATTAAAACTAATATTGTAAACTAATACTTTAAGTGGGATCCCTTGGTTGTTTTAAGCATAGGGTGGACATGAATGAGATTGGGTGGAAATATATAGGAGCTACCTCGTATGGGCCAATAGGACCTCTGCAGTTACCTTTATTCTTATGTTCAGCTCACCTGCTATGCTGCCAGATGTACGATTCTGCTTAAATTACAGTATGATATTTGGGCTTCTGTTATACTTTTGAACTTATCACTGAATAATGATTACAGTTGTGGATGACTAAAATGTATATTCTTAGTCCTCTGATTAGGTTAGGTGGGGATGGATAGTCTAGTCATTTTTTATTAATAACATCAAATACACATGCCAGTAGGACGCCAAAGGTCGCATTGGTTGTCTGGTGACGTCATACATAGTTGACCGGTAAGGTACTGTAATGCCTTCACACCTATATGCTAATGACCATCAATACATTATCCCTATACCTGAGCTCGCTTTTCACGATGTCACTAAACAACAACAATAACTGTTCTGTAGAATGTATTTGTTTGTTATAAATAATATGTTAGGTTAGGAAGGTTCGATCGGGTTTATGAATAACAGAAAATATAAGCAATGAGCGAAAATACGAGCTATTGTACCCGAATATCAACTCTGATGAAGCACAGAGTATAGGTGAGATATTAAGCCAGATTACGAGTTCACACTTATGTGTGAACCTCCTGGGATCCGCATTTAGCCCGTTGACGCCTCGCACCACATTAGGGATGATGACGTCACAAAAGGCGGTAACTGCAGAAGGCTTTATTTCAAAATATGAGAGGCTTGATTTACTGAATGAGTTTTTTTATTTGTTAAATGCTACAGTATGGTGTGGGAGGTATGTTTTGAGCGAATGTGAGACGCGCATAAGGATAGGGTCACTACCGAACTCGCATTGAAATCACAAATGCCCAGGGCTCTGTTTTTTCATATAAACGACTGATAGCAGTTTTATTTTTTGCCCTATGTATAATAAACAATCCTTTAAGAAAGATTGTCAAAGCTCAAATTACTTTCTCTAGAACGACGACGACGAAGAAGAAATAGGGGTGACATGATAGAGGTGTGACTGAATGGTCATAGTAAAGGGGAATATTATTAACCTATTAAATGTATCAACGTGAAACAGAACAGGAATGAATTGGATAAGTTTCATATTTAGGAAAAAGACCTGGGTAAATACCGGTTCTGTAAACAGGGTTTGAACTCATTTCTTATGTTATTATTATGTAATCTTAGCTATAAAATGATCTTAGACAATGGGAAACCGTATGGTAATACCTAATTGTGAAAAAACGAGCTTATAATGGTTAACGCCATTGCACATTAGGCTTGACAGAAGGCAACATTTGAATCCCCCTTTGCTATAAATATTGAAAATGGGAATAATTACACTATAACAGAAAACGGACTTATTCAGGGAAGATGAAGACGGGGGTGACGTCATTGACCATTAGCAATGTCTGTGCATGGCCCACTGGGGTAACGAAAAACAGGTACGCCAAGTCGTGTCCCATCAAAACTGCAACGAAAAACAGGTACGCCAAGTCGTGTCCCATCAAAACTGCAACGAAAAACAGGTACGCCAAGTCGTGTCCCATCAAAACCGAAACGGAAAACAGGTACGCCAGAACGTGTCCCCTTAAAACTGCAACGAAAAACAGGTACGCCAGAACGTGTCCCCTTAAAACTGTAACGAAAAACAGGTACGCCAGAACGTGTCCCCTTAAAACAGGTACGCCAGAACGTGTCCCATCAAAACTGCAACGAAAAACAGGTACGCCAGAACGTGTCCCATCAAAACTGTAACGAAAAACAGGTACGCCAGAACGTGTCCCCTTAAAACTGCAACGAAAAACAGGTACGCCAGAACGTGTCCCCTTAAAACTGCAACGAAAAACAGGTACGCCAGAACGTGTCCCATCAAAACTGTAACGAAAAACAGGTACGCCAGAACGTGTCCCCTTAAAACTGTAACGAAAAACAGGTACGCCAGAACGTGTCCCCTAAAAACAGGTACGCCAGAACGTGTCCCATCAAAACTGCAACGAAAAACAGGTACGCCAGAACGTGTCCCATCAAAACTGTAACGAAAAACAGGTACGCCTACGCGTGTCCCTCGAAAAAAGCAAAACGGACACGCGTAGGCGTACTTTCCACTACTCACACACACACACTGGTGCTGACCTGTAGGGGTGATGTTTGTTAGTGCTGGGTTAGTACACACTCACACACACACACACACACACACACACACACACACACACACACACACACACACACACACACACACACTGGTGCTGACCTGTAGGGTTGATGTTTGTTAGTGCTGGGTTAGTATACACACACACACACACACTCACACACACACACACACACACACACACACACACACACACACACACACACACACACACACACACACACACTGGTGCTGACCTGTAGGGGTGATGTTTGTTAGTGCTGGGTTAGTACACACTCACACACACACACACACACACACACACACACACACACACACACACACACACACACACACACACACACACACACACTGGTGCTGACCTGTAGGGGTGATGTTTGTTAGTGCTGGGTTAGTACACACACACACACACACACACACACACACACACACACACACACACACACACACACACACACACACACACACACACACACACACACACACACTGGTGCTGACCTGTAGGGGTGATGTTTGTTAGTGCTGGGTTAGTACACACACACACACACACACACACACACACACACACACACACACACACACACACACACACACACACACACACACACACACACAGAGAGGCTGAAAGACAATACGAAAATGACATCGCAAGCAAGGCAAAGACTCAGCCTAAATTGTTGCATAGCCACATTAGGAGAAAAACAACAGTAAAGGAACAGGTTATGAGATTAAGGATAGGGGCGGAAGGATTCACTACAAATGACAAGGAAGTGTGTGAGGAATTGAATAAGAAATTCCAGGAGGTCTTCACCTTAGAACAAGGAGAAATTCCAGAGGTAAGTGAGGGAATAGCTAACCAGGAACCACTGGAAGAGTTTGAGATTACCAGTGGGGAAGTAAGGAAGTGTTTACTAGAGTTGGACGTGACGAAGGCTATAGGCCCAGATGGAATCTCCCCTTGGGTTCTAAAGGAAGGAGCAAGAGAACTGAGCCTACCACTCTCCATAGTGTATAACAAATCACTGGCAACAGGGGAACTGCCAGATATTTGGAAAGCAGCTAACGTAGTCCCGATATACAAGAAAGGGGATAGACAGGAGGCACTGAACTACAGGCCAGTGTCCCTAACCTGCATACCATGCAAGCTGATGGAGAAGATTGTGCGAAAAAAACTAGTGGAGCATCTGGAGCGAAGGAACTTTGTAACACAGCATCAACATGGGTTCAGGGATGGCAGGTCCTGCCTCACAGGGTTACTTGAATTCTACGACCAGGCAACAAAAATAAGGCAAGAAAGAGAAGGGTGGGCAGACTGCATATTTTTGGATTGTCAGAAAGCCTTTGATACAGTACCACACAAGAGGCTAGTGTGAAAGTTGGAGATGCAGGCTGGAGTGAGAGGGAAGGTACTCCGGTGGATAGAGGAATACCTAAGCAACAGGAGACAACGAGTCTGTGTGAGGGGTGAGGCCTCAGATTGGCGAGACGTCACAAGTGGAGTCCCGCAGGGGTCAGTCCTTCGACCTATACTGTTTCTGGTATATGTAAATGATCTCCCAGAGGGTATAGATTCGTTCCTCTCAATGTTTGCCGACGATGCAAAAATTATGAGGAGGATTGGAACAGAGGATGATAGTAGGAGGCTACAAGATGACCTGGATAGACTGAGTGAATGGTCCAACAAATGGCTGTTGAAGTTCAACCCGAGTAAATGCAAAGTAATGAAACTAGGCAGTGGAAACAGGAGGCCAGGCACAGGATACAGAATAGGAGATGAAGTACTTAATGAAACAGACAGAGAGAAAGATCTAGGAGTTGATATCACACCAAACCTGTCTCCTGAAGCCCACATAAAGAGAATAACGTCTGCGGCATATGCTAGGCTGGCTAACATCAGAACGGCGTTCAGGAACCTGTGTAAGGAATCATTCAGAATCTTGTACACCACATATGTAAGACCAATCCTGGAGTATGCGGCCCCAGCATGGAGCCCGTACCTTGTCAAGCACAAGACGAAGCTGGAAAAAGTCCAAAGGTATGCTACTAGACTAGTCCCAGAACTAAGAGGCATGAGTTATGAGGAAAGGCTGCGGGAAATGCACCTCACGACACTGGAAGACAGAAGAGTAAGGGGGGACATGATCACAACCTACAAAATCCTCAGGGGAATCGACCGGGTAAACAAGGATGAACTATTCAACACTGGTGGGACGCGAACAAGGGGACACAGGTGGAAGCTGAGTACCCAAATGAGCCACAGAGACGTTAGAAAGAACTTTTTCAGTGTCAGAGTAGTTAGTAAATGGAATGCATTAGGAAGTGATGTGGTGGAGGCTGACTCCATACACAATTTCATATGTAGATATGATAGAGCCCAGTAGGCTCAGGAATCTGTACACCTGTTGATTGACAGTTGAGAGGCGGGACCAAAGAGCCAAAGCTCAACCCCCGCAAGCACAATTAGGTGAGTACAATTAGGTGAGTACACACACACACACACACACACACTGGTGCTGACCTGTAGGGGTGATGTTTGTTAGTGCTGGGTTAGTACACACACACACACACACAGAACTCCCTTCAGAAACTTGTGTAAGGAATCTTTCAGAACCCTGTATACCACTTATGTAAGACCAATCCTGGAGTATGCAGCTCCAGCCTGGAGTCCATACCAAGTTAAACACAAGACAAAGTTAGAGAAGATTCAGCGGTATGCCACCAGGCTCGTCCCGGAACTGAGAGGATTGAGCTACGAGGAAAGGCTAAAGGAGCTGAACCTCACATCCCTGGAAAACAGAAGAGTAAGGGGAGACATGATAACCACCTACAAAATTCTCAAGAGAATTGACAGGGTGGACAAAGACAAACTCTTCAGCACGGGTGGGACACGAACAAGGGGACACAGGTGGAAACTTAGTACCCAGATGAGCCACAGAGACGTTAGAAAGAATTTTTTCAGTGTCAGAGTAGTTAATAAATGGAATGCATTAGGAAGTGATGTGGTGGAGGCTGACTCCATACACAATTTCAAATGTAGATATGATAGAGCCCAGTAGGCTCAGGAATCTGTACACCTGTTGATTGACAGTTGAGAGGCGGGACCAAAGAGCCAAAGCTCAACCCCCGCAAGCACAATTAGGTGAGTACAATTAGGTGAGTACACACACACACACACACACATGTAGATATGTAAATGTAGATATGATAGAGCCCAGTAGGCTCAGGAATCTGTACACCTGTTGATTGACAGTTGAGAGGCGGGACCAAAGAGCCAAAGCTCAACCCCCGCAAGCACAATTAGGTGAGTACAATTAGGTGAGTACACACACACACACACACACACACACACACACACACACACACACACACACACACACACACACACACTCACACACTCACACACTCACACACACACACACACACACACACACACACACACACACACACACACACACACACACACACATAGGAAGCAGAGAGTTACGGTGAGGGGTGAGACCTCCGATTGGCGTGAAGTCACCAGTGGAGTCCCACAGGGCTCTGTACTCGGTCCTATCTTGTTTCTGATATATGTAAATGATCTCCCGGAGGGTATCGATTCATTTCTCTCAATGTTTGCGGACGATGCTAAAATTATGAGAAGGATTAAAACAGAAGAGGACTGTTTGAGGCTTCAAGAAGACCTAGACAAGCTGAAGGAATGGTCGAACAAATGGTTGTTAGAGTTTAACCCAACCAAATGTAATGTAATGAAGATAGGTGTAGGGAGCAGGAGGCCAGATACAAGGTATCATCTGGGAGAGGAAATTCTTCAGGAGTCAGAGAAGGAAAAAGACTTGGGGGTTGATATCACGCCAGACCTGTCTCCTGCAGCACATATCAAGCGGATAACATCAGCGGCATATGTCAGGCTGGCCAACATACGAACGGCATTCAGAAACTTGTGTAAAGAATCATTCAGAACTTTGTATACCACATATGTCAGGCCAATCCTGGAGTATGCAGCCCCAGCATGGAGTCCATATCTAGTCAAGGATAAGACTAAACTGGAAAAGGTTCAAAGGTTTGCCACCAGACTAGTACCCGAGCTGAGAGGTATGAGCTACGAGGAGAGACTACGGGAATTAAACCTCACTTCGCTGGAAGACAGAAGAGTTAGGGGGGACATGATCACCACATTCAAGATTCTGAAGGGGATTGATAGGGTAGATAAAGACAGTCTATTTAACACAAGGGGAACACGCACAAGGGGACACAGGTGGAAACTGAGTGCCCAAATGAGCCACAGAGATATTAGAAAGAACTTTTTTAGTGTCAGAGTGGTTGACAAATGGAATGCATTAGGGGGTGATGTGGTGGAGGCTGACTCCATACACAGTTTCAAGTGTAGATATGACAGAGCCCGATAGGCTCAGGAATCTGTACACCTGTTGATTGACGGTTGAGAGGCGGGACCAAAGAGCCAGAGCTCAACCCCCGCAAACACAACTAGGTGAGTACAACTAGGTGAGTACACACACACACACACACACACACACACACACACACACTCACACACTCACACACACACACACACACACACACACACACACACACACACACACACACACACACACTCACACACACACACTGGTGCTGACCTGTAGGGGAGATGTTTGTTAGTGCTGGGTTAGTACACACATACACACACACACACACACACACACACACACACACACACACACACACACACACACACACACACACACACACACACACACACACTGGTGCTGACCTGTAGGGGTGATGTTTGTTAGTGCTAGGTTAGTACACACACACACACACACACACACACACACACACACACACACACACACACACACACACACACACACACACACACACACTGGTGCTGACCTGTAGGGGAGATGTTTGTTAGTGCTGGGTTAGTACACACACACACACACACACACACACACACACACACACACACACACACACACACACACACTGGTGCTGACCTGTAGGGGTGATGTTTGTTAGTGCTGGGTTAGTACACACATACACACACACACACACACACACACACACACACACACACATACACACACACACACACACTGGTGCTGACCTGTAGGGTGATGTTTGTTAGTGCTGGGTTAGTACACACTCACACACACACACACACACACACACACACACACACACACACACACACACACACACACACACACACACACACAACGATGAATGAATATTATAGGTGAGTACACACACACACACACACACACACACACAATGATCTCCCAGAGGGTATAGACTCATTCCTCTCAATGTTTGTTGACGACCCCAAAATTATGAGAAGGATTAAGACAGAGGAGGACAGCTTGAGGCTTCAAGAAGACCTGGACAAGCTGCAGGAATGGCGAACAAATGGCTGTTAGAGTTTAATCCAAGCAAATGTAATGTAATGAAGATAGGGGTAGGAAGCAGGAGACCAAATACAAGGTATCAATTGGGAGATTAAATACTTCAAGAGGCCGAGAGAGAGAAAGACCTGGGGGTTGATATCACGCCAGACCTGTCCCCTGAAGCTCATATCAAAAGGATAACAGCAGCAGCATATGCCAGGTTGGCTAACATAAGAACGGCCTTTAGAAACTTGTGTAAGGAATCATTCAGAACATTATATACCACATATGTCAGACCAATCCTGGAGTATGCGGCACCAGCATGGAGTCCATATCTAGTCAAGCATAAGACTAAAATGGAAAAGGTTCAAAGGTTTGCCACCAGACTAGTACCCGAGCTGAGAGGTATGAGCTACGAGGAGAGACTACGGGAATTAAACCTCACTTCGTTGGAAGACAGAAGAGTTAGGGGGGACATGATCACCACATTCAAGATCCTCAAGGGAATCGACTGGGTTGATAAAGACAGGCTGTTTAACACAAGGGGCACACGCACTAGGGGACACAGGTGGAAACTGAATGCCCAAATGAGCCACAGAGATATTAGAAAGAACTTTTTTAGTGTCAGAGTGGTTGACAAATGGAATGCATTAGGAAGTGATGTGGTGGAGGCTGACTCCATACACAGTTTCAAGTGTAGATATGATAGAGCCCAATAGGCTCAGGAACCTGTACACCTGTTGATTGACAGTTGAGAGGCGAGACCAAAGAGCCAGAGCTCAACCCCCGCAAACACAACTAGGTGAGTACACACACACACACACACACACACACACACGCGCGCGAGGACTGTTTGAGGCTTCAAGAAGACCTAGACAAGCTGAAGGAATGGTCGAACAAATGGTTGTTAGAGTTTAACCCAACCAAATGTAATGTAATGAAGATAGGTGTAGGGAGCAGGAGGCCAGATACAAGGTATCATCTGGGAGAGGAAATTCTTCTGGAGTCAGAGAAGGAAAAAGACTTGGGGGTTGATATCACGCCAGACCTGTCTCCTGCAGCACATATCAAGCGGATAACATCAGCGGCATATGCCAGGCTGGCCAACATACGAACGGCATTCAGAAACTTGTGTAAAGAATCATTCAGAACTTTGTATACCACATATGTCAGGCCAATCCTGGAGTATGCAGCCCCAGCATGGAGTCCATATCTAGTCAAGGATAAGACTAAACTGGAAAAGGTTCAAAGGTTTGCCACCAGACTAGTACCCGAGCTGAGAGGTATGAGCTACGAGGAGAGACTACGGGAATTAAACCTCACTTCGCTGGAAGACAGAAGAGTTAGGGGGAACATGATCACCACATTCAAGATTCTGAAGGGGATTGATAGGGTAGATAAAGACAGTCTATTTAACACAAGGGGAACACGCACAAGGGGACACAGGTGGAAACTGAGTGCCCAAATGAGCCACAGAGATATTAGAAAGAACTTTTTTAGTGTCAGAGTGGTTGACAAATGGAATGCATTAGGAAGTGATGTGGTGTAGGCTGACTCCATACACAGTTTCAAGTGTAGATATGACAGAGCCCGATAGGCTCAGGAATCTGTACACCTGTTGATTGACGGTTGAGAGGCGGGACCAAAGAGCCAGAGCTCAACCCCCGCAAACACAACTAGGTGAGTACACACACACACATACACACACACACACACACACACACACACACACACACACACACTCACACGCACACACACACACACACACACACACACACACACACACACACACACACACACACACACACTCACACACACACACACACACACACACACACACACACACACACACACACACACACACACTGGTGCTGACCTGTAGGGGTGATGTCTGTTAGTGCTGAGTTAGTACACACACACACACACACACACACACACACACACATACACACACATACCAAGGCGGCCTTGGAGGAGTTCGAAATTACGAGAGAGGAGGTCAAGAGACACCTGCTGGATCTGGATGTTAGAAAGGCTGTTGGTCCAGATGGGATCTCACCATGGGTACTGAAAGAGTGTGCAGAGGCACTTTGCCTGCCACTCTCCATAGTGTATAGTAAGTCACTAGAGACGGGAGACCTACCAGAAATATGGAAGACGGCGAATGTGGTCCCAATATACAAAAAGGGCGACAGACAAGAGGCACTGAACTACAGGCCAGTGTCCTTGACTTGTATACCATGCAAGGTGATGGAGAAGATCGTGAGAAAAAACCTGGTAACACATCTGGAGAGAAGGGACTTCGTGACAAATCGCCAACATGGATTCAGGGAGGGTAAATCTTGCCTTACAGGCTTGATAGAATTCTACGATCAGGTGACACAGATTAAGCAAGAAAGAGAGGGCTGGGCGGACTGCATTTTCTTGGATTGTCGGAAAGCCTTTGACACAGTACCGCATAAGAGGCTGGTACATAAGCTGGAGAGACAGGCAGGTGTAGCTGGTAAGGTGCTCCAGTGGATAAGGGAGTATCTAAGCAATAGGAAGCAGAGAGTTACGGTGAGGGGTGAGACCTCCGATTGGCGTGAAGTCACCAGTGGAGTCCCACAGGGCTCTGTACTCGGTCCTATCTTGTTTCTGATATATGTAAATGATCTCCCGGAGGGTATCGATTCATTTCTCTCAATGTTTGCGGACGATGCTAAAATTATGAGAAGGATTAAAACAGAAGAGGACTGTTTGAGGCTTCAAGAAGACCTAGACAAGCTGAAGGAATGGTCGAACAAATGGTTGTTAGAGTTTAACCCAACCAAATGTAATGTAATGAAGATAGGTGTAGGGAGCAGGAGGCCAGATACAAGGTATCATCTGGGAGAGGAAATTCTTCAGGAGTCAGAGAAGGAAAAAGACTTGGGGGTTGATATCACGCCAGACCTGTCTCCTGCAGCACATATCAAGCGGATAACATTAGCGGCATATGCCAGGCTGGCCAACATACGAACGGCATTCAGAAACTTGTGTAAAGAATCATTCAGAACTTTGTATACCACATATGTCAGGCCAATCCTGGAGTATGCAGCCCCAGCATGGAGTCCATATCTAGTCAAGGATAAGACTAAACTGGAAAAGGTTCAAAGGTTTGCCACTAGACTAGTACCCGAGCTGAGAGGTATGAGCTACGAGGAGAGACTACGGGAATTAAACCTCACTTCGCTGGAAGACAGAAGAGTTAGGGGGGACATGATCACCACATTCAAGATTCTGAAGGGGATTGATAGGGTAGATAAAGACAGTCTATTTAACACAAGGGGCACACGTACTAGGGGACACAGGTGGAAACTGAGTGCCCAAATGAGCCACAGAGATATTAGAAAGAACTTTTTTAGTGTCAGAGTGGTTGACAAATGGAATGCATTAGGAAGTGATGTGGTGGAGGCTGACTCCATACACAGTTTCAAGTGTAGATATGACAGAGCCCGATAGGCTCAGGAATCTGTACACCTGTTGATTGACGGTTGAGAGGCGGGACCAAAGAGCCAGAGCTCAACCCCCGCAAACACAACTAGGTGAGTACAACTAGGTGAGTACACACTCTCTGTCTCTCTCTCTCTGTCTCTGTCTCTGTCTCTGTCTCTCTCTCTCTCTCTCTCTCTCTCTCTCTCTCTCTCTCTCTCTCTCTCTCTCTCTCTCTCTCTCTCTCTCTCTCACACACACACACACACACACACATACACACACACACACTCATAGGGAAATCATGGAAGGGATACAAACTCGGGCTTGCAAACGCAGGAGGACAATTGCAGCTAGAACAAACACAGAGGATGAGGGGGAACAGGAAGACTGGATGAAGGAAGTACTCCAGCAAATGCGGAATGAATTCAGTGAAGGACTGAGGGTAATGAGGGAGACAGTAGCCAACCTGCAAGATGATCTAAGGGCAGCAAAGGAGGAGATAAGATGCCTAAAGGAGACTCTTCCACAATACCAGACACAAACCGTACCTCAGGGAGATGGGAATGCTACTGTGGAGAGGGACCACCACAACCCAGCTCTCATTTGCTGAAATGCTTAAAAAGAGCCCTGAAGCTAGGTCTGCAGTTAAGGAAGTTGCCATGGAAGTGGCTTCCTCTCAGGAAGCAGCTAGATGTACTAGCCGGCTGATAGAGAAAAAGAGCAGTAGTAGTAGCAGGCATTAAAGAGCAAACAGGGACCAGCCCAAAGGAGCTGAGAGACAAGGACAAAACCGCAGTTACCAGATCCTTAAAGAGGTAAGGATGGAGGGAACTGACCAAAATGTTGAAAAGGTTTTCAGGCTTGGAAAGTTCAACAAGGACAGGGACCGAATGATAAAGGTGGTATTCATGAGCGAAATCACGAAAGAGGAACTGTTAGCAAGGAAGAGCGGTCTAGCAAATGTTCCGAAGTTCAAAAAAGTATTCCTGCAGAGGGATATGACAAGGCAAGAGAGAATACAGGCAGCAGACGCGAGGAAGGAGCGCAGGGAGAGAGAAAGGATTCAGAGTACCACAACCCAGAACCCTACAATCCCAGAGGGAAGTGGAGAACCCTCCTCAAACAGTGCAACAGCCACAGGGATTGGGGCACCACCCCCACATGCTACCCAACAGACACTCAACCTGCCCCATCCCCTATCAGTCCCCCACTAAGTACCCACCTAGGGCACCCTCCCCCCCACCCACCCCCCTCCTCCCACTCACCCTCCTCCTCCCACTCACCCCTCTCCCCAGGACCTCTCTTCTCCCCCATCCCCAAGCCCTCCCTTCTCCCACATGCTTTCCCGTCTCTCCCACCCCCAAGCCCTCCCTTCTCCTCCGCCCCCACTCTCCCCCACCCCACCTAAGTCTTCCCCTCTCCCCGAATCCCCTAAACCCTCCTCTCTTCCTCACCCACCTCAGCCCTCCTTTTTCCCCCACGCCCCCCAAGCCCTCCACCCTTTTCTCCCCCCCCCCATCTCCATTATCCCCCAAAGCCTCTCCTCTCCCCATGCTTCCCCAACCCTCCCTCTCTCACCCCCCCCAACCCTCCCCCTCTCACTCTCCCCCCCAACCCTCTCCTTCTCCCTCTCCCCCCCTACCCTCCCCCTCTTACCCACCCCTTCTCCCCCACCACCCCCCCTCTCCCCCAACACCCCATGCCCTCCCTCCTCCCCCAGTCTCCCTGTGCCAGGTCCCCCCAGCTCCCACTCAACCCAGATCCCAAAGGTCCCCCCCCAGAGAAGAAGCAGAAGAGAGTCAGTTTCAGGGTGATGTACTCGAACATAGATGGGATCACAAGCAAGACAAGTGAACTAAGGGAAAGAGCACAAGAAGTGAACCCAGATGTAATCAGACTCACTGAAACAAAACTCTCTGGAATCATAATGAATGCCATGTTTCCCCAGGAGTACACAGTAATAAGGAAAGAGAGGGAAGGCAGGGGAGGAGGCGGAGTGGCCCTACTCATGAGAAAGGAATGGAGTTTTAAGGAGATGGCTATCCCGGGCTGTGAGGAGTTCAGAGACTACATAACAGGCACCATGATAATGGGAGGACCAAGAATAGCAGTAACAGTAATATACAACCCTCCACCAAATGACAGAAGACCCAGTCAAGAGTACGAAAACAACAACATGGCAGTTAACACTATAATTGAGAGGGCAGCCTCTGCTGCCTGTAGAAATAGATCCCACCTGCTCATCATGGGCAACTTCAATCACGGAAGGATTAACTGGGAGAACAAGGAACCGCATGGAGGCGAGGATACGTGGAGAGGTAAACTATTGGAGGTGGTGACAAGCAACTTTTTAACCCAGCAAGTCGGAGAACCCACAAGGATGAGAGGAAATGACGAACCAGCGAGACTCGACCTAGTCTTCACTCTGAACGACTCCGACATAAGAGAAATCGGTTTTGAGGACCCAGTAGGAATGAGTGTACCACCACAGTGTACTGGTGTTTGAGTACTTGATTGAAGAAGGGTTATTGAACTCGTGGAGGGATACCGAAACCAAAAGGTTAGCATACTGAAAGGGAAACTATGAGGGGATAAGAAAATTCCTAACAGAAATAGCATTGGAAACAGAGCTCAGGGGAAAGACGGCCCAAGATATGATGGATTACATCACGCAGAAGTGCAAGGACGCAGCAAACAAGTTTGTCCCAGTCCAAAGGGAAAACAGAGAAATGAGAATGAGAAACCCATGGTTTAATCAGAGATGTAGGCTAGCTAAGCAGTAAAGTAAAAGGGCATGGAGAAACTAGGAATAACAGGACACTGGAGAGCAGAGAAAGATACCAGAATGCCAGGAATGAATATGTCAGGATGAGAAGAGAGGCAGAAAGACAATACGAAAATGACATCGCAAGCAGGGCAAAGACTCAGCCTAAATTGTTGCATAGCCACATTAGGAGAAAAACAACAGTAAAGGAACAGGTTATGAAATTAAGGATAGGGGCAGAAGGATTCACTACAAATGACAAGGAAGTGTGTGAGGAATTGAATAAGAAGTTCCAGGAGGTCTTCACCTTAGAGCAAAGAGAAATTCCAGAGGTAAGTGAGGGAATAGCTAAAAAGGAACCACTGGAAGAGTTTGAGATTACCAGCGGGGAAGTAAGGAAGTGTTTACTAGAGTTGGATGTGACAAAGGCTATAGGCCCAGACGGAATCTCCTCTTGGGTTCTAAAGGAAGGAGCAAGAGAACTGTGCCTACCACTCTCCATAGTGTATAACGAATCACTGGCAACAGGGGAACTGCCAGATATTTGGAAAGCAGCTAACGTAGTCCCGGTATACAAGAAAGGGGATAGACAGGAGGCACTGAACTACAGGCCAGTGTCCCTAACCTGCATACCATGCAAGCTGATGGAGAAGATTGTGCGAAAAAAACTAGTGGAGCATCTGGAGCGAAGGAACTTTGTAACACAGCATCAACATGGGTTCAGGGATGGCAGGTCCTGCCTCACAGGGTTACTTGAATTCTACGACCAGGCAACAAAAATAAGGTAAGAAAGAGAAGGGTGGGCAGACTGCATATTTTTGGATTGTCAGAAAGCCTTTGATACAGTGCCACACAAGAGGCTAGTGTGAAAGTTGGAGATGCAGGCTGGAGTGAGAGGGAAGGTACTCCGGTGGATAGAGGAGTACCTAAGCAACAGGAGACAACGAGTCTGTGTGAGGGGTGAGGTCTCAGATTGGCGAGACGTCACAAGTGGAGTCCCTCAGGGGTCAGTCCTTGGACCTATACTGTTTCTGGTATACGTAAATGATCTCCCAGAGGGTATAGATTCGTTCCTCTCAATGTTTGCCGACGATTCAAAAATTATGAGGAGGATTGAAACAGAGGATGATAGTAGGAGGCTACAAGATGACCTAGATAGACTGAGTGAATGGTCCAACAAATGGCTGTTGAAGTTCAACCCGAGTAAATGCAAAGTAATGAAACTAGGCAGTGGAAACAGGAGGCCAGACACAGGATACAGAATAGGAGATGAAGTACTTAATGAAACAGACAGAGAGAAAGATCTAGGAGTTGATATCACACCAAACCTGTCTCCTGAAGCCCACATAAAGAGAATAACGTCTGCGGCATATGCGAGGCTGGCTAACATCAGAACGGCGTTTCAGGAACCTGTGTAAGGAATCATTCAGAATCTTGTACACCACATATGTAAGACCAATCCTGGAGTATGCGGCCCCAGCATGGAGCCCGTACCTTGTCAAGCACAAGACGAAGCTGGAAAAAGTCCAAAGGTATGCTACTAGACTAGTCCCAGAACTAAGAGGCATGAATTATGAGGAAAGGCTGCGGGAAATGCACCTTACAACACTGGAAGACAGAAGAGTAAGGGGGACATGATCACAACCTACAAAATCCTCAGGGGAATCGACCGGGTAAACAAGGATGAACTATTCAACACTGGAGGGACGCAAACAAGGGAACACAGGTGGAAGCTAAGTACCCGAATGAGCCACAGAGATATTAGAAGGAACTTTTTCAGTGTCAGAGTAGTTAACAAATGGAATGCATTAGGAAGTGATGTGGTGGAGGCTGACTCCATACACAGTTTCAAGTGTAGATATGATAGAGCCCAGTAGGCTCAGGAATCTGTACACCAGTTGATTGACAGTTGAGAGGCGGGACCAAAGAGCCAGAGCTCAACCCCCGCAAGCACAATTAGGTGAGTACAATTAGGTGAGTACAATTAGGTGAGTACACACACACATTAAGGAACAGTAGGAGAGGACAGAACTGGAGGCAAGTTCTGTAGTTAAGATAGGTTAGGTTAGGTTAGGTTATGCTAGGTTAATTGTTGTTGTTGTTTAAGATTCGCTAACTAGAACAAAAAGTTCCAAGTAGCACGGGCTATGGTGAGCCCGTAGTTGGGTTGGTTAGGTTCGGTCAAATACCTACATAAGTTTTAACTCAAAATAAAATAATTAACTCATACATAGTGAAAAAGATAGCTTTATCATTTCATAAGAAAAAAATAGAAAAATATATAAACTCAGGAAAACTTGGCTTATGAGGCAAATCGGACCTTGCATAGTAGGCCAAGTAATGCGTTCTGGCTACTAGGTACAACATATATGTACAACATATATAACAACATACAACATATACAAAAAACTGATGGCTTCCTGGGTGTGAGTTTTCAGTTGCATGTATGCCTAGGGACCATTCAGGCTTGTTCGCATATATATATATATATATATATATATATATATATATATATATATATATATATATATATATATATATATATATATATATATTAGTATATTTTGGTAGCAGTCTTTCCTGTAGACATATATTATTAAATATGACCGAAAAAGTAAGATTAATAATTCTAACACGAATTTTCTCAATCTTTCGTACATTACGCTTCACTGTTGGAGGTAAATCAAAAATCACTTCTCCAAAATTCATTTTTATTTCTAGTCTGACGCGACACGGGCGCGTTTCGTAAAACTTATTACATTTTCAAAGACTTCACAAATACACAACTGATTAGAACTTGCGTTTCCCTGATTTTATATCTACATTTGAGTGAGGTGGGAAGGGTGATGTGGCATTACATTTGAGTGAGGTGGGAAGGGTGATGTGGCATTAACACAAGACAGAACACTAGGGGATATTAATAGGGTATTAAAAGTATCAACACAAGACAGAACAGAAACAATGGGTATTGAATAGAAGTGTTTGTAGAAAGCCTATTGGTCCATATTTCTTGATGCTTCTATATTGGAGCGGAGTCTTGAGGTGGGTAGAATATAGTTGTGCAATAATTGGCTGTTGATTGCTGGTGTTGACTTCTTGATGTGTAGTGCCTCGCAAACGTCAAGCCGCCTGCTATCGCTGTATCTATCGATGATTTCTGTGTTGTTTACTAGGATTTCTCTGGCGATGGTTTGGTTATGGGAAGAGATTATATGTTCCTTAATGGAGCCCTGTTGTTTATGCATCGTTAAACGCCTAGAAAGAGATGTTGTTGTCTTGCCTATATACTGGGTTTTTTTGGAGCTTACAGTCCCCAAGTGGGCATTTGAAGGCATAGACGACGTTAGTCTCTTTTAAAGCGTTCTGTTTTGTGTCTGGAGAGTTTCTCATGAGTAGGCTGGCCGTTTTTCTGGTTTTATAGTAAATCGTCAGTTGTATCCTCTGATTTTTGTCTGTAGGGATAACGTTTCTATTAACAATATCTTTCAGGACCCTTTCCTCTGTTTTATGAGCTGTGGAAAAGAAGTTCCTGTAAAATAGTCTAATAGGGGGTATAGGTGTTGTGTTAGTTGTCTCTTCGGAGGTTGCATGGTTTTTCACTTTCCTTCTTATGATGTCTTCGATGAAAACCATTGGAGAAGCCGTTATTGACTAGGACCTGCCTTACCCTACAGAGTTCTTCGTCGACTTGCTTCCATTCTGAGCTGTGGCTGAGAGCACGGTCGACGTATGCGTTAACAACACTCCTCTTGTACCTGTCAGGGCAGTCGCTGTTGGCATTTAGGCACATTCCTATGTTTGTTTCCTTTGTGTAGACTGCAGTGTGGAAACCTCCGCCCTTTTCCATGACTGTTACATCTAGAAAAGGCAGCTTCCCATCCTTTTCCGTCTCGTAAGTGAAACACAGCACGGAACTCTGCTCAAATGCCTCCTTCAGCTCCTGCAGATGTCTGACATCAGGTACCTGTGTAAAAATGTCGTCAACATACCTGCAGTATATGGCCGGTTTCAAGTTCATGTCGACTAAGACTTTTTGCTCGATGGTACCCATGTAGAAGTTTGCAAACAGGACACCTAGGGGAGAACCCATGGCGAACCCCATCTACTTGCTTATAACATGTGCCCATCCGGGCTCAAGAAGGGTGCCTCTTTAGTACAAGCTTGGAGTAGTTTCTTCAGAATACTTTCTGGCATGTCAAGAGGAGTACAGGCTGGATCACGATACACTCTGTCGGCTTTCATTCCGATTGTCTCGTCCACAGGTACGTTGGTAAACAGCGATTCTACGTCCAACGAGGCTCTTATCCCTGTGGCCCGTGCGCCCCGCAGTAAGTCCACAAATTCCTTTGGAGACTTCAGGCTGAAGGCGCAAGGAACATAAGGAGTCAGCAGGCCGTTGAGTCGCTTCGCCAGTCTGTACGTGGGTGTGGGTATCTGGCTAATGATTGGCCGAAGTGGGTTTCCAGGCTTGTGCGTCTTGACATTTCCATACGCATATCCAGGTTTATATTCCCCAATGATCTTTGGCAGGTGGAGTCCGGATTTCTTGGCGTTCACAGTTTCGATCAGTTTGTTGACCTTTGCTTTTAATTCGGCTGTAGTGTCCTTCGTTACCCTTTGGAACTTAGTTTGGTCAGAGAGTATGATGTTCATTTTCGCCAGATATTCGTCTTTTTTAAGAATGACATATATTGGCGACTTGTCACCTCTCCTGACAACTATCTCCTTGTTCTCACGAAGGCTTTTAGCTGCCGCTTTAAGCTCGGGGGACAGTATGGTGCTTCTGTAGTTGCCTCGATTCTTTCCTCCTTCTGCAATAAGTTCTGCTTGTAAGGTATCTTTGGTAGTGACCTTCTTTTGTGTCTCGAGGTCGAATATGTCGTCCAACAGGATTTCCAACTCTACTTTCCAGGCCATTTCACTCGGTCTGGACATAACATGACAGTTATGCCCAGATTTAGGAGAGTGACTTGGTCCTCAGTGAGGTTAATTCCTGCAAGGTTCAGGAAGCCATCTCTTGGTCGTGGAATTGCCATAGGTCCTCCATATAATGTTGTTAGTTTCTTGATAATCCTTGTTTCAGTGCTGAGGTGATGTTGGTCTGTGAGGATGTCGAGGTGTTGTTCAATGCGGGTACGGATACTATGGTTGATGTTGCTATTTCTCCACTCGTTTGTAGCATGAAGTAGTTGCGTTTTGTTGTCTTTGATTTCATTCTCTGCCTTGTATATCTGATCACGAATCAGATCCTGGCGATATTTTATCGTGAAGGCTTGATTCCTTGCTGCTGGGTCGTGCACTTTAACATTAGTATATTTTGGTAGCAGTCTTTCCTGTAGACATATATTATTAAATATGACCGAAAAAGTAAGATTAATAATTCTAACACGAATTTTCTCAATCTTTCGCACATTACGCTTCACTGTTGGAGGTAAATCAAAAATCACTTCTCCAAAATTCATTTTTATTTCTAGTCTGACGCGACACGGGCGCGTTTCGTAAAACTTATTACATTTTCAAAGACTTCACAAATACACAACTGATTAGAACTTGCGTTTCCCTGATTTTATATCTACATTTGAGTGAGGTGGGAAGGGTGATGTGGCATTACATTTGAGTGAGGTGGGAAGGGTGATGTGGCATTAACACAAGACAGAACACTAGGGGATATTAATAGGGTATTAAAAGTATCAACACAAGACAGAACAGAAACAATGGGTATTGAATAGAAGTGTTTGTAGAAAGCCTATTGGTCCATATTTCTTGATGCTTCTATATTGGAGCGGAGTCTTGAGGTGGGTAGAATATAGTTGTGCAATAATTGGCTGTTGATTGCTGGTGTTGACTTCTTGATGTGTAGTGCCTCGCAAACGTCAAGCCGCCTGCTATCGCTGTATCTATCGATGATTTCTGTGTTGTTTACTAGGATTTCTCTGGCGATCAACAGCCAATTATTGCACAACTATATTCTACCCACCTCAAGACTCCGCTCCAATATAGAAGCATCAAGAAATATGGACCAATAGGCTTTCTACAAACACTTCTATTCAATACCCATTGTTTCTGTTCTGTCTTGTGTTGATACTTTTAATACCCTATTAATATCCCCTAGTGTTCTGTCTTGTGTTAATGCCACATCACCCTTCCCACCTCACTCAAATGTAATGCCACATCACCCTTCCCACCTCACTCAAATGTAGATATAAAATCAGGGAAACGCAAGTTCTAATCAGTTGTGTATTTGTGAAGTCTTTGAAAATGTAATAAGTTTTACGAAACGCGCCCGTGTCGCGTCAGACTAGAAATAAAAATGAATTTTGGAGAAGTGATTTTTGATTTACCTCCAACAGTGAAGCGTAATGTACGAAAGATTGAGAAAATTCGTGTTAAAATTATTAATCTTACTTTTTCGGTCATATTTAATAATATATATATATATATATATATATATATATATATATATATATATATATATATATATATATATACATATGTCGTACCTAGTAGCCAGAACGCACTTCTCAGCCTATTATGCAAGGCCCGATTTCCCTATTAAGCCAAGTTTTCCTTAATTAATATATTTTCTCTAATTTTTTTTCTTATGAAATGATAAAGCTACCCATTGCATTATGTATGAGGCCATTTTTTTTTATTGATGTTAAAATTACCGTAGATATATGACCGAACCTAACCAACCCTACCTAACCTAACCTATAAAGATAGGTTAGGCTAGGTAGCCGAAAAAATTAGATTAGGTTAGGTTGGTAGTCGAAAAAACATTAATTCATGAAAACTTGGCTTATTAGGCAAATCGGGCCTTGCATAGTAGGCTGAGAAGTGCGTTCTGGCTATATATATATATATATATATATATATATATATATCTATATATATATATATATATATATATATATATATATATATATATATTATTAAATATGACCGAAAAAGTAAGATTAATAATTCTAACACGAATTTTCTCAATCTTTCGTACATTTCTTTTCACTGTTGGAGGTAAATAAAAATCAATTCTCCAAAATTCATTTTTATTTCTAGTCTGACGCGACACGAGCGCGTTTCGTAAAACTTATTACATTTTCAATGACTTTAGTTTACAAATACACAACTGAATAGAACTTACGCATCTCCGATTTTATATCTACATTTGAGTGAGGTGGATAGGGTATTAATTTCATCAACACAAGACAGAACAAGAGGTGGTATTAATAGGGTATTAATTTCATCAACACAAGACAGAACACGAAACAATGGGTATTGAATAGAAGTGTTTGTAGAAAGCCTATTGGTCCATATTTCTTGATGCTTCTATATTGGAGCGGAGTCTTGAGGTGGGTAGAATATAGCTGTGCATTAATTGGCTGTTGATTGCTGGTGTTGACTTCTTGATGTGTAGTGCCTCGCAATCGTCAAGCCGCCTGCTATCGCTGTATCTATCGATGATTTCTGTGTTGTTCACTAGGATTTCTCTGGCGATGGTTTGGTTGTGGGAAGAGATTATATGTTCCTTAATGGAGCCCTGTTGCTTATGCATCGTTAAAACGCCTAGAAAGAGATGTTGTTGTCTTGCCTATATACTGGGTTTTTTGGAGCTTACAGTCCCCAAGAGGGCATTTGAAGGCATAGACGACGTTAGTCTCTTTTAAAGCGTTCTGTTTTGTGTCTGGAGAGTTTTTCATGAGTAGGCTGGCCGTTTTTCTGGTTTTATAGTAAATCGTCAGTTGTATCCTCTGATTTTTGTCTGTAGGGATAACGTTTCTATTAACAATATCTTTCAGGACCCTTTCCTCCGTTTTATGAGCTGTGGAAAAGAAGTTCCTGTAAAATAGTCTAATAGGGGGTATAGGTGTTGTGTTAGTTGTCTCTTCAGAGGTTGCATGGCATTTCACTTTCCTTCTTATGATGTCTTCGACGAAACCATTGGAGAAGCCGTTGTTGACTAGGACCTGCCTTACCCTACAGAGTTCTTCGTCGACTTGCTTCCATTCTGAGCTGTGGCTGAGAGCACGGTCGACATAAGCGTTAACAGCACTCCTCTTGTACCTGTCTGGGCAGTCACTTTTGGCATTTTGGCACATTCCTATGTTCGTTTCCTAAGTGTAGACTGCAGTGTGGAAACCTCCGCTCTTTTCCATGACTGTTACATCTAGAAAGGGCAGCTTCCCATCCTTTTCCATCTCGTAAGTGAAACGCAACACGGAAACTCTGCTCAAATGCCTCCTCAGCTCCTGCAGATGTCTGACATCAGGTACCTGTGTAAAAATGTCGTCAACATACCTGCAGTATATGGCCGGTTTCAAGTTCATGTCGACTAAGACTTTTTGCTCGATGGTACCCATGTAGAAGTTTGCAAACAGGACACCTAGGGGAGAACCCATGGCGACCCCATCTACTTGCTTAAACATGTGCCCATCCGGGCTCAAGAAGGGTGCTTCTTTAGTACAAGCTTGGAGTAGTTTCCTCAGAATATTTTCTGGTATGTCAACATACCAACATTTGACATACCAGAAAATATTCTGAGGAAACTACTCCAAGCTTGTTCTAAAGAGGCACCCTTCTTGAGCCCGGATGGGCACATGTATAAGCAAGTAGATGGGATCGCCATGGGTTCTCCCCTAGGTGTCCTGTTTGCAAACTTCTACATGGGTACCATCGAGCAAAAAGTCTTAGTCGACATGAACTTGAAACCGGCCATATACTGCAGGTATGTTGACGACATTTTACACAGGTACCTGATGTCAGACATCTGCAGGAGCTGAAGGAGGCATTTGAGCAGAGTTCCGTGTTGCGTTTCACTTACGAGATGGAAAAGGATGGGAAGCTGCCCTTTCTAGATGTAACAGTCATGGAAAAGAGCGGAGGTTTCCACACTGCAGTCTACACTAAGGAAACGAACATAGGAATGTGCCTAAATGCCAACAGCGACTGCCCAGACAGGTACAAGAGGAGTGTTGTTAACGCATATGTCGACCATGCTCTCAGCCACAGCTCAGAATGGAAGCAAGTCGACGAAGAACTCTGTAGGGTAAGGCAGGTCCTAGTCAACAACGGCTTCTCCAATGGTTTCGTCGAAGACATCATAAGAAGGAAAGTGAAATGCCATGCAACCTCTGAAGAGACAACTAACACAACACCTATACCCCCTATTAGACTATTTTACAGGAACTTCTTTTCCACAGCTCATAAAACGGAGGAAAGGGTCCTGAAAGATATTGTTAATAGAAACGTTATCCCTACAGACAAAAATCAGAGGATACAACTGACGATTTACTATAAAACCAGAAAAACGGCCAGCCTACTCTTGAAAAACTCTCCAGACACAAAACAGAACGCTTTAAAAGAGACTAACGTCGTCTATGCCTTCAAATGCCCTCTTGGGGACTGTAAGCTCCAAAAAACCCAGTATATAGGCAAGACAACAACATCTCTTTCTAGGCGTTTAACGATGCATAAGCAACAGGGCTCCATTAAGGAACATATAATCTCTTCCCACAACCAAACCATCGCCAGAGAAATCCTAGTGAACAACACAGAAATCATCGATAGATACAGCGATAGCAGGCGGCTTGACGTTTGCGAGGCACTACACATCAAGAAGTCAACACTAGCAATCAACAGCCAATTAATGCACAACTATATTCTACCCACCTCAAGACTCCGCTCCATTATAGAAGCATCAAGAAATATGGACCAATAGGCTTTCTACAAACACTTCTATTCAATACCCATTGTTTCTTGTTCTGTCTTGTGTTGATGAAATTAATACCCTATTAATACCACCTCTTGTTCTGTCTTGTGTTGATGAAATTAATACCCTATCCACCTCACTCAAATGTAGATATAAAATCGGAGATGCGTAAGTTCTATTCAGTTGTGTATTTGTAAACTAAAGTCTTTGAAAATGTAATAAGTTTTACGAAACGCGCTCGTGTCGCGTCAGACTAGAAATAAAAATGAATTTTGGAGAATTGATTTTTGATTTACCTCCAACAGTGAAAAGAAATATACGAAAGATTGAGAAAATTCGTGTTAGAATTATTAATCTTACTTTTTCGGTCATATTTAATAATATATGTCTACAGGAGAGACTGCTACCAAAATATACTAATATATATATATATATATATATATATATATATATATATATATATATATATATATATATATATATATATATATATATTTATATATATATATTTAAGATGAATAGGAAAACCAGGGATATACTGAACATCTTCTTTCAGATTCTTTACTTTAAAATGCATAACGTTTCGAATACTTCTCGTATTCATCATCAGATCTAAAAGAAAAAACAGAAATCACAATCAAATAACTGGTAAACAAAGAACTCATACTGAATATAATTGCCTATCAAAGAAAGGAAAATGCTTAAAAAACAGAACACTTAAGCTCACTTAAAGTGATCAATACAAATAAAACTTATTAACTGTCACATATATAAAACCTAATTTAAAAATTCATTAAACTACAAGATGAATTTTATAACTACTAAAACAAACCATTCTATTAAACTTACGTGAAGTGATCAGAAGTGAAACTTGATACCTAACACATAGATACTAAACACTATAACAAATATTTATATAATGACTACAAATCTACAAAAAATGTATGTAAAATACAAACAGAATAAACGACAAATTAAAGTACTAACCAAAATCTTATAAAAACTCAAATATTAAATAAAACTAAATACCAAAAAATGTATTATATATCCTAAATAAAAGATTATAATAATGTACAATGTCAAGACTTGAAATAAGTAAGAAGGGCAAAGACATGGTAAACTAAACAAAATTATAATAAAATTAAACTACCAGAATGAACTATAAATCAAATTACAGGGCCTACTGTGCACTATACAGTGTACAATTGAACAGCTGAAAGGTTGCTATTTAACAGAGGCCGCAGCTCCTTTATATATAAGGATTCCATTACTCTCAAATCTGACTGGCCATTCATACAAGTGTCCAGAATTTTAAAATCAGATTCCAGCAGAGAATGATCAAACTCATAACAATGGTTTCTAATCTCCGAAAATGCTGGTTTAGACAATGGTAATCCAGTCCTAAAAGATAATCCCCGGTGCTCAAGTATCCTAATCTTAAAGTTCCGAATGGAACTCCCGATATATCCAGCATTACAGCTGGAACAATTATACATATATACGACATTTGAGCACAAGGGGGTAGGCACTTTATCTTTAAATTTAAAATAAGAGCCTATGGTATTTGTGTTGACAAAAATAAATCTCAAGTCTACTTGAGGATAATAATGCTGCAACAGTCTCCTCAAACGACTCCTTACAGAAAAGCTAATACTGCCATAAAAGGAATTTATAAGGAATTTCTTAAATAAGAAGTTTCACCCATCGTGTAGGATTACTACAGTGGAAAGGGATCTTAAATATATTAAATTACCATTTTATGGCACTATTAGTTTTTCTGTAAGGAGTCGTTTGAGGAGACTGTTGCAGCATTGTTATCCTCAAGTAGACTTGAGATTTATTTTTGTCAACACAAATACCATAGGCTCTTATTTTAAATTTAAAGATAAAGTGCCTACCCCCTTGTGCTCAAATGTCGTATATATGTATAATTGTTCCAGCTGTAATGCTGGATATATCGGGAGTTCCATTCGGAACTTTAAGATTAGGATACTTGAGCACCGGGGATTATCTTTTAGGACTGGATTACCATTGTCTAAACCAGCATTTTCGGAGATTAGAAACCATTGTTATGAGTTTGATCATTCTCTGCTGGAATCTGATTTTAAAATTCTGGACACTTGTATGAATGGCCAGTCAGATTTGAGAGTAATGGAATCCTTATATATAAAGGAGCTGCGGCCTCTGTTAAATAGCAACCTTTCAGCTGTTCAATTGTACACTGTATAGTGCACAGTAGGCCCTGTAATTTGATTTATAGTTCATTCTGGTAGTTTAATTTTATTATAATTTTGTTTAGTTTACCATGTCTTTGCCCTTTCTTACTTATTTCAAGTCTTGACATTGTACATTATTATAATCTTTTATTTAGGATATATAATACATTTTTTGGTATTTAGTTTTATTTAATATTTGAGTTTTTATAAGATTTTGGTTAGTACTTTAATTTGTCGTTTATTCTGTTTGTATTTTACATACATTTTTTGTAGATTTGTAGTCATTATATAAATATTTGTTATAGTGTTTAGTATCTATGTGTTAGGTATCAAGTTTCACTTCTGATCACTTCACGTAAGTTTAATAGAATGGTTTGTTTTAGTAGTTATAAAATTTATCTTGTAGTTTAATGAATTTTTAAATTAGGTTTTATATATGTGACAGTTAATAAGTTTTATTTGTATTGATCACTTTAAGTGAGCTTAAGTGTTTTGTTTTTTAAGCATTTTCCTTTCTTTGATAGGCAATTATATTCAGTATGAGTTCTTTGTTTACCAGTTATTTGATTGTGATTTCTGTTTTTTCTTTTAGATCTGATGATGAATACGAGAAGTATTCGAAACGTTATGCATTTTAAAGTATAGAATCTGAAACAAGATGTTCAGTATATCCCTGGTTTTTCTATTCATCTTAAAATTAAGATTCCCGAAGGGAACATCGATCATAAATAAATAAATATATATATATATATATATATATATATATATATATATATATATATATATATATATATATATATATATATATATATATATATATAAAAGATTACTATCCGAGTGCCGGCGGTGGGGTGGTTCAAATAGCCTCGGCTATCACCTCATTATGTCCGGTCGTGATGGTCAAGTGGATTAAGGCGTCTTGTACATACCAGTTGCGTTGCTTCTGGGAGTATGGGTTCGAGTCATTTCTGGGGTGTGAGTTTTCAGTTGCATATTGTCCTGGGGACCATTCAGGCTTGTTCGCATATATATATATATATATATATATATATATATATATATATATGAATATATATATATATATATATATTCACCATATATTCACCTGGGGACCATTCAGGCTTGTTTCGCATATATATATATATATATATATATATATATATATATATATATATATATATATGAACACGTTGTTCACACAACAAACACCATTTAGATCACTCTACGCCTCCTGTACGAGGGATCGGATATGAAGAAAGTCATGATCATAGCGGCGCTGGAAAAGAGATAATGGGGAAGAGAGGAGACGTGATAAAGACATACAAAATATTTGAAGGGAATGATAGGGTGGCAAAGGCGGGAATATTCACAGTAAATATCAGCAGAAGAAGAGGGCATGGACGCCACCTTGAGAAACAGATCAGCAATAGTGATAAAATATTAGTTAACGCACGAGGAAGGGGGCCCAAGAGCTGAAGCTTGATCCCCACAAGCACAAACAGGTGAGTGTAGTAAAGCCATCACGCACGCACGCACGCGCACGAAACGAGTCAAAACCGTCAGATATATCATGTGACACCCCGGGTACGTGGCTCGTACTGGTCGCCCCGGGTACGTGGCTCGTACTGGTCGCCCCGGGTACGTGGCTCGTACTGGTCGCCCCGGGTACGTGGCTCGTACCGGTCGCCCCGGGTACGTGGCTCGTACTGGTTGCCCCGGGTATGTGGCTCGTACTGGTCGCCCCGGGTACGTGGCTCGTACTGGTCGCCCTGGGTACGTGGCTCGTACTGGTCGCTCCGGGTACGTGGCTCGTACTGGTCGCCCCGGGTACATGGCTCGTACTTGTCGCCCCGGGTACGTGGCTCGTACTGGTCGCCCCGGGTACGTGGCTCGTACTGGTCGCCCCGGGTACGTGGCTCGTACCGGTCACCCCGGGTACGTGGCTCGTACTGGTCGCCCCGGGTATGTGGCTCGTACTGGTCGCCCCGGGTACGTGGCTCGTACTGGTCGCCCCGGGTACGTGGCTCGTGCTTGACACCCCGGGTACGTGGCTCGTACTGGTCGCCCTGGGTACGTGGCTCGTACTGGACACCCCGGGTACATGGCTCGTACTGAATGCCTCGGGTACGTGGCTCGTACTGGTCGCCCCGGGTACGTGGCTCGTACTGAATGCCCCGGGTACGTGGCTCGTACTGGTCGCCCCGGGTACGTGGCTCGTGCTTGACACCCCGGGTACGTGGCTCGTACTGGTCGCCCCGGGTACGTGGCTCGTGCTTGACACCCCGGGTACGTGGCTCGTACTGGTCGCCCTGGGTACGTGGCTCGTACTGGACACCCAGGGTACGTGGCTCGTACTGAATGCCCTGGGTACGTGGCTCGTACTGGACACCCTGGGTACGTGGCTCGTACTGAATGCCCTGGGTACGTGGCTCGTACTGGACACCCCGGATACGTGGCTCGTACTGAATGCCCCGGGTACGTAGACCCAGCCATAATTCAGAGGAATCCTCTACTGGTTCTGAGGCTTCAGCTGAACACCAGGATGCGATGTTTTACATGTCGTGGTGTAGTGGTGCAAGGCGTATGCTTGGGAGCACCCAGAGCACAGGGTCGAATCCTCCTAACGACTACTACTGATTTTCTCATTGATACTTCACTCTACTGTGATTTGCTTGTGTATCTGGTCGATCTGTTAGGTAAACATGAACCAGTTTAACTTGAGCAGCGATCATCTCATCTCACTCTAACTTGTAAAATACTGAACAATTTGGAGGATGTTGATCCGGACACTTTCTCCTTCAGGTCAGATGTAACACAAACAAGGAGCAACGGGTCAAGCTCAACAAGCCACAATGTTGGATTGAGAACAGCAGATGCTGTTTCAACCACAGGGTTATTAACCCATAGAACCGCCTACCCGCCGAAGCCGTAAATGCCAAAACTCTGTCAAATTTAATAATCCAGCTGGAAAAAACCTTTAGGGCAAATTGGGGGGGGGGACCTTTGACAAGCCGCCGGCTTGCTATCCTCGTCGAGGCTACTATAACATGTTAGTGGCCCTCAGGTAAATTCGCGTAAAACGTTTTGGAAGCTAGAGAACCAACAGATGAACAAATCCACAAGGGCCGTGACGAGGGTTCGAACCTACGTCCGAGAGGATCCCAGACACTGCCATAGTCGACTGAGCTACGACATGGTCAAAGAATTGCACCCGGAAGTTCTACTGACCTTACTGGGATCCTGCAGCCTCTCCGAGACACAAACCAGGATTTTACACAATTCCCCTCATGCATTTGATGCATCACGCTATTGTGATTTCTGTGTGTAGTGTGTAGAGAAGCTACAGTTCCTTCTTCAGTTCAGTTCGTGGTTGTAGCCAGAATAACAAGGTGGTAAAGCTGGCAACGTGCAGCAATAGCAGCCTGCAGGCCACAACACTCTACACACCTGTACTTGTACCTGTCACGCACCTCGTCCTCTTAAGCTGCCCCAACGTCAAGAAACTGTTGTACTTGAGTGGCCTTATGCGCACCTACCAGAGGACCCAAAACAGAAAACGGGACAGTACGTCAAATCCGCGAGCAGCTTCCATTTTCTAGTACAACAAATTGTGGCCTCAGGTGGCGTGTACGTCAAAATGCGACGTTCTACTAGAGGGACGGGCTGGGTCAAGGCCTATATCACGTCGGCAGTTGTAGTAGACCTTGAGGGAAGGCTGAACAGAGGCTACAGTCAAGGATTGGCACCCAGTAAATCCTCCCCGGCCAGGATACGAACCCAGGCCAAAGCGCTCGTGAAACACCAGGCGAGTGTCTTACCACTTCACCACGGGGATTGCTAAAGTTACGATAAGTTACTCCAAAGTTAGGATAAGTTATTGCGAAGTTACAATAAGTTATTGCAAAATTACTATAAGTTAGTGCCCCCGAGGAAGAGTAGACTAGTGTGGGACCTAAGAGTTGGTCATAGAAAACGGGAATCCCAGATAGCATTTCTGTGTGTATTTTAGCACATCAGAGGGAAGAGGAGCCGAGGGCAACACAAAGGAAAGAGCACTACACTCCGAGGTAAAGTTAGTGAAAACCTGCAAAGATTTTCCGTGGACTTTAGAGCAGAAAATTGCTGAATACCCCCAGCACTCTAGAGCCTCGCGGCTGTCAAAGAAAAACGCAGACAAGTTTATGGGGAGACTGCAGCAGATGACGAGCACGTGATTGCCTGCCCTATCTTACCTGGAAGTATTTACCCCTATGTCTGTAATATTTAAACTTTGATATATGGACAACACTTTACGATGATGTGATATATATATATATATATATATATATATATATATATATATATATATATATATATATATATATATATATATATATATATATATATATATATATGTCGTACCTAGTAGCCAGAACGCACTTCTCAGCCTACTATTCAAGGCCCGATTTGCCTAATAAGCCAAGTTTTCCTGAATTAATATATTTTCTCTAATTTTTTTCTTATCAAATGATAAAGCTACCCATTTCATTACGTATGAGGTCAATTTTTTTTTATTGGAGTTAAAATTAACGTAGATATATGACAGAACCTAACCAACCCTACCTAACCTAACCTAACCTATCTTTATAGGTTAGGTTAGGTTAGGTAGCCGAAAAAGTTAGGTTAGGTTAGGTTAGGTAGGTTAGGTAGTCGAAAAACAACTAATTCATGAAAACTTGGCTTATTAGGCAAATTGGGCCTTGCATAGTAGGCATAGAAGTGCGTTCTGGCTATTAGGTACGACATTATATATATATATATATATATATATATATATATATATATATATATATATATATATATATATATGTCGTACCTAATAGCCAGAATGCACTTCTCGGCCTACTATGCAAGGCCCGATTTGCCTAATAAGCCAAATTTATCTGAATTAATATATTTTCTCAAATTTTGTTTCTTATGAAATGATAAAGCTACCCATTTCATTATGTATGAGGTCAATATTTTTTTATTTGAGTTAAAATTAACGTAGATATATGACCGAACCTAACCAACCCTACCTAACCTAACCTAACCTATCTTCATACGTTAGGTTAGGATATGTAGCCGAAAAAGTTAGGTTAGGTTAGGTTAGGTAGGTTAGGTAGTCGAAAAGGAATTATTTAATGAAAACTTGCCTTATTAGGCAAATTGGGCCTTGCATAGTAGGCTGAGAAGTGTGTTCTGGCTACTAGGTACGACATATATAAATATATATATATTAGTATATTTTGGTAGCAGTCTTTCCTGTAGACATATATTATTAAATATGACCGAAAAAGTAAGATTAATAATTCTAACACGAATTTTCTCAATCTTTCGTACATTTCGTTTCACTGTTGGAGGTAAATCAAAAATCAATTCTCCAAAATTCATTTTTATTTCTAGTCTGACGCGACACGAGCGCGTTTCGTAAAACTTATTACATTTTCAAAGACTTTAGTTCACAAATACACAACTGAATAGAATTTACGCATCTCCGATTTTATATCTACATTTGAGTGAGGTGGAAGGGGTGATGTGGCATTAACACAAGACAGAACAAGATGTGGTATTAATAGGGTATTAATTTCATCAACACAAGACAGAACACGAAACAATGGATATTGAATAGAAGTTTTTGTAGAAAGCCTATTGGTCCATATTTCTTGATGCTTCTATATTGGAGCGGAGTCTTGAGGTGGGTAGAATATAGTTGTGCAATAATTGGCTATTGATTGCTGGTGTTGACTTCTTGATGTGTAGTGCTTCGCAAACGTCAAGCCGCCTGCTATCGCTGTATCTATCGATGATTTCTGTGTTGTTTACTAGGATTTCTCTGGCGATGGTTTGGTTGTGGGAAGAGATTATATGTTCCTTAATGGAGCCCTGTTGCTTATGCATCGTTAAACGCCTAGAAAGAGATGTTGTTGTCTTGCCTATATACTGGGTTTTTTGGAGCTTACAGTCCCCAAGAGGGCATTTGAAGGCATAGACGACGTTAGTCTCTTTTAAAGCGTTCTGTTTTGTGTCTGGAGAGTTTCTCATGAGTAGGCTAGCCGTTTTTCTGGTTTTATAGTAAATCGTCAGTTGTATCCTCTGATTTTTGTCTGTAGGGATAACGTTTCTATTAACAATATCTTTCAGGACCCTTTCCTCCGTTTTATGAGCTGTGGAAAAGAAGTTCCTGTAAAATAGTCTAATAGGGGGTATAGGTGTTCTGTTAGTTGTCTCTTCAGAGGTTGCATGGCTTTTCACTTTCCTTCTTATGATGTCTTCGACGAAACCATTGGAGAAGCCGTTATTGACTAGGACCTGCCTTACCCTACAGAGTTCTTCGTCGACTTGCTTCCATTCTGAGCTGTGGCTGAGAGCACGGTCGACATATGCGTTAACAACACTCCTCTTGTACCTGTCTGGGCAGTCGCTGTTGGCATTTAGGCACATTCCTATGTTTGTTTCCTTAGTGTAGACTGCAGTGTGGAAACCTCCGCCCTTTTCCATGACTGTTACATCTAGAAAGGGCAGCTTCCCATCCTTTTCCATCTCGTAAGTGAAACGCAGCACGGAACTCTGCTCAAATGCCTCCTTCAGCTCCTGCAGATGTCTGACATTGTGTTGATGAAATTAATACCCTATTAATACCACATCTTGTTCTGTCTTGTGTTAATGCCACATCACCCCTTCCACCTCACTCAAATGTAGATATAAAATCGGAGATGCGTAAGTTCTATTCACTTGTGTATTTGTGAACTAAAGTCTTTGAAAATGTAATAAGTTTTACGAAACGTGCTCGTGTCGCGTCAGACTAGAAATAAAAATGAATTTTGGAGAATTGATTTTTGATTTACCTCCAACAGTGAAACGAAATGTACGAAAGATTGAGAAAATTCGTGTTAGAATTATTAATCTTACTTTTTCGGTCATATTTAATAATATATATATATATATATATATATATATATATATATATATATATATATATATATATATATATATATATATATATATATATATATATATATATGTCGTACCTAATAGCCAGAACGCACTTGTCAGCCTACTATGCAAGGCCCGATTTGCCTAATAAGCCAAGTTTTCCAGAATTAATTGTTTTTCGACTACCTAACCTACCTAACCTAACCTAACCTAACTTTTTCGGCTACCTAACCTAACCTAAACTATAAAGATAGGGTAGGTTAGGTTAGGTAGGGTTGGTTAGGTTCGGTCATATATCTACGTTAATTTTAACTCCAATAAAAAAAAATTGACCTCATACATAATGAAATGGGTAGCTTTATCATTTCATAAGAAAACAATTAGAGAAAATATATTAATTCAGGAAAACTTGGCTTATTAAGCAAATTGGGCCTTGCATAGTAGGCTGAGAAGTGCGTTCTGGCTACTAGGTACGACATATATATATATATATATATATATATATATATATATATATATATATATATATATATATATATATATATATATATATTGTGACGATAATCTCCTTCAAGAGATTGAGCCTGCTCTTCCCTCCATAATTACGTCTTCACAATTATATAAAAAGACTATGGAAGAAATGTCCAACAACGACAATAACACCAGCAAGGCTTGCCAGGGTGAGCAAAAACGTATGCAACCAGCCACCTGTTCGAACTCCAACCACCAAACTACCCGTTGATCGCTACGGCTCCGCTGATTGGTCGCCGGTCTGGCTGCACCTGCCTCGCCCCCCCCAATACTACCTGATGTCTGGGGTCGCCCCAACATCAGTCCTCAGAATGTTCAGTGCTTTCGTGGCCATCACACCTCCCAGCTAGACTCTAGCGTGTACTGAGAGAGGTGGTGGCTTTAAGCCAATATTCCAGCACCTCCCATTTTACTTTGTGTTGCACTTCTTGTTATTTTGCCTTAACGTAACCTTTCATTGTGTTATTTAATTATTCTTATTATTTTGATTGATTTTATTATAAGAATTTGTTTGTGCATTATTTTCATGTTTTGATTTATTTAACGTAATTAAAATTTCATTGTTAAAGTTTTACTTGTGTTTTGTGTGTCTTCTCCTTACCTTACCACAGACGAAGTTCCAGTTTTTCTATTTTTTTTTATAACTATGTGACGAGGCCATACCCCTAGCCTTAAACAGCCGAACACCAACGCGTTACCGTCACAAGTTATATGGGGGCCTGTCCGGGAGCTTCACTCAGGTACTGGTGCCAAGTGGTAATTTATGGTAAGCGTATTTAACTTTGTTAACGTAGCTTTACTATTTTTCATTCAATTTCATTTTTTATAAGGTGCGGTGTATTGTGCATTACGAGAGTAACATATAGTGAAGGTGAGACAACTTTGGATTACGTGGTGACTGTAGGCCTCAGTCATACTCTTAATTGGTCATCTCTCCCTCCTTGTTATTACTCGTATTTACCATCTATGTCCCTTGAATATTTCTCATTCTGACAGATCATCATATTGGTACCCTGGTACTGTGGTCTGCCCCGGGTCAAGAGTACCCAATCTTCTGCAATCTGACTGTAGGAGGATAAAGAGGGCCATAGTTCCTCTAGCTCGAACTTTAGTTGCTGAATTGGGACCTCAGCAGCAGTTCTCGTCACCAGTTGACACCTCGCACCCCTACACGTCAGTCAGAGATGATGATACATACAACGGTAGGGAATTAGCTTATTTTTTCAGAGCACAAAAGTTCGCTAATTCTGTAAGTATCATATTAAATTCAGTAGGAAAAACTTGCTTTATGTCCTATAGAGACTTGGCAAGGTATGCCTACATCCTTGGACTACCAATTTTACTTTTGAAGCATTTAACTGTTTCATTTGTTTTCGAAACTTTGTTTCATTTGTTAGTAGGATTTTCTTGCCCTTATTCTCTTACATGAGTACCGGGTACAAGATTTCCTGCGCCCTTGATTTAATTTAATCATTTAATATCTTTCACTTAACGTTAATTGTTAAAGATCACACAGGATAGGTACCAGTTGCCACGTTGTCCTGTTTCTGACATTTCATTATTGAATATTCGTGTACCTTTATTTGCTAATTTCACCATGTTTCGTCTCCAAACTTTCCGTGCAAATCCAGCAGGTGAAATAGGGACTTTAAGTCGTGCCAAGAGGACTGAACTACAAACTCTTGCACATGAGTATCAACTAGAAGTTCCCTACCAAGCCAACAAAAATGACCTACACAACCTGTTGCTGGATTACTATTTAGAGCAAGGTAAGATAGACTCTGAAACTCATGAAACTTACTATATTGCAGATAAAACTGATTTGGCAACGCTGAAACTCAAACTAGAGCTGGCCAAGATTGAACGTGAGCAGCAAAGGGAAGCCCGCGAACAGCAAAGGGAAGCAGCTGACATACGAAGGGAAGAGATCGCCCTCAAGGAACGTGAGTTTGCAATGCTCCGTGAACGTGAACGCTTACAGCTTGAAACCAAACAACGCGAGTTGGAAATACAACGCGAACATGACAAGCAACAAGCGACTCTGGCTCTTGAGTGTCGTCAACGGGAATACACGTTGGAAACTTCACACCTCGCTCAACGCCAGCAAGCTACTGCCAATCTTCCCGTCAGTTTTAATATATCACATGCAAGTAAGTTAATGCCATCCTTTGTAGAAGCAGAAGTTGATGTTTTTTTCACCACCTTTGAAACCCTTGCTAATCAACTCAGTTGGCCTGTCGACCAATGGGCCACACTTCTCAGAGTCCATCTTACAGGTAGAGCTGCAGTCACACTCAGTACTTTGGCGTCTGAGACTGACTACTACACTCTGAAACAAGCAGTGTTGGACGCCTACCTCCTCTCCACAGAAAGTTATAGAAGGAAATTCCGTGACCACCTGAAGGCAAGTACCACTACCTTCCTCGAGTTTGCTAACACGAAACAGAGGTATTTCATGAAATGGCTGGAAGCAGCACATGTCTCTACTTTTACAGAACTCGTCAACCTGATGCTTGTTGAAGAATTCTTGAGACGTGTGCCGCCTCCTGTCCGCCTCTACTTAGCAGATAAAGAAGAAACCGACTACCTGAAGTGTGCTAAGTCGGCTGACACTTACAGCCTCATCCACCGGCTGACACCTGAACCATCCTCCAGTAAGAAGTCGTGGTACAGTTACGAGAAGGTGAGCCCCGATCAAGCTGGTTCACAACTGTACTGCAAGTATTGTAGACTCTATGGACATACCATAGACAAGTGTGGTAAGTCTCAATACAAGGGAACCACTGACCAACAACGACCCAAACCAACTCCTCCTAAGTCCGGTAAGCCTGTGATGAATGTTGGTGTTGATGTTAATGATCTTTCTCTTTTCAGTAACCACCTGTATACTGGAACTGTCTCTGCCAACGGTTCAAATCCGGAGGGACGTTTCAAATTGAAGATCTTGAGGGACACAGCGGCTCTACAATCGATCATCTTGAAGTCGGCTGTGCCCAACATAGTCTACACCGGGGAAACAGTCTTCATCACTGACCTCACTGCTACCACTCCATACCCTCTCGCCAGAGTCCACCTGGATTGTCCCTACGTGAACGGGGAAGTCCAAGTCGCCGTCAGGGAAAAGCCTTTTCCCATGCCTGGAGTGCAACTTCTCCTAGGCAACGACTTGGCAGAAGACCTGCAACCGACCAACCTGATCGTCATGGACAAACCCCAGGTGTGTAACTCTGTGCCAATAAATCCTATTCTTGAGTATGTTCCAGCAGAGGTTCAAGAGAGTGATGAAGTTTCTCCTCCGGTTCTCGTGACCACCCGTGCACAAGCCGCACGTCCACAGCCAGCTGACTCTACTGCTACCGCTGTCCCTCAAGACCCTCAGAAACTACCCCCGCATCTGACCAAGTTGGAGTTCCGTAAGTTGCAGAGGGAAGATCTTACTTTAACACCATTGTTTTTCCAGGCTGAGACTCAACCCGACAGTATTCCTGGGTTCTTCCTAGAGAACGACTTGCTCTACCGCAGATATAGACCCAGTAAACTGAAGGAGGAGGACGATTGGGCCAACACCGAACAACTTGTGATTCCCACCAGCCTGCGGCCCACTATTCTACACCTGGCCCACGGAGCATTCTCCCACTACGGCTTCAACAAGACTTACCATGGGATTCGTCAAGACTACTACTGGCCAGGTATGGTAAATAACGTCAAACAGTACGTAAAACAGTGTCATACATGTCAGATGGCAGGCAAACCGAACGTCTCCATTCCCAGAGCACCACTGATTCCCATACAGGTGCCTGCGGAACCTTTCCACAGACTCATAATAGACTGTGTTGGTCCTTTACCTCGGACCAGTTCAGGTAACGCCTACATCCTAACCATCCTGTGTCCTACCACCAGATTTCCCATAGCAGTTCCAGTGAAGAACATCACGGCTGCTACGGTTATCAAACATCTATTGAAGATCTTCACTCAATACGGATTTCCCAGGGAGATTCAAAGTGACTGTGGCACCAACTTCACCAGTGATCTCTTCAAACGGACACTGGAGGAGTTCAACATCAAACAGGTATTGTCCAGCCCCTATCATCCTGCTTCACAGGGTTCTCTTGAACGTAGTCATCAGACCATCAAAGCACTCTTGAAAAAGTTTTGTAGTGAAACCTCAAAGGATTGGGATAAGCAGATTGACCTAATAATGTGTATTTTCAGAAGTCTCCCCAATGAGTCCCTAGGAGTATCTCCTTATGAGATGCTCTACGGCCGTAAGTGCCGTACTCCCCTTAAGGCTTTCAAAGACTCTCTCAGAGATGCCACCTTCAGTGAGCATCAGAATGTGCCCCAGTTTCTTCAAAACCTTCAACACATTCTAGAGAGAGTCCACCGCTTTGCCCATGATAATCTATTGAAAGCCCAGGTGAGAATGAAGACTCATTACGACCAGACCAGCAAAGTAAGAAAATTCAAGCCGGGAGACTTCGTCCTTGCCTATTTTCCTATCCCAGGTTCACCTTTACAAAACAGATTTTCAGGACCCTACTGCGTCAAAGAGTGCAGAAGCAACAACACATACGTCATAGAGACTCCAGATAGGCGGCGGAAGACCCAGCTGTGCCACGTCAACCTCCTGAAGCAATATAATGGTACTCCTCCCACTGTCTTGATTAATTGTTCTACCTTCACAGAACCCTACATCCACAGTGAGACCATCCCGGCTTCTTCTCCCGAAAGCACTGACAAGGAGTCGGCGCTTTCTAATTCCAAAATCCTTAATGATCTTCCCAAATGCTTTCAGGATAATACTTGTGCTCCTATGCCCTCTTCTAATTCCACTCTCACCTCGTCAGATAAGCCCTACATCCTCCATGTCGACGCCAATGGTACCGACGTTGGTGGTGTCGTGATGCAGCAACGAGGCGAGAAGAATTCACCTGTCAGCGACTACTGCTACAAGGAACGACGGAACAATTGGCAAGGAGCTACTCTTCCTCATCCTGAAGCTTCAGCACTTCACTCCACACCTGAAAAGTGCTCGGTCCACCATCAATACGGACCACACCACCCTACACCTCCTGCAGCACGCCCACTTCTCATCTCAACGTCTTCTACTATGGGCTTGCTACCTGCAGAAATTCAACCTGGAGACACGCTATACCAAGAGTCTGACAACATCTTAGCCCATGATCTCTCCAGAGTTTATGAAGTAGAAGCCACTCCATCCATTACTCCACCACATAACGACGTACTTCTTCCAGAACCGCAGGCTTCGGGGGAGAGTTGTGACGATAATCTCCTTCAAGAGATTGAGCCTGCTCTTCCCTCCATAATTACGTCTTCACAATTATATAAAAAGACTATGGAAGAAATGTCCAACAACGACAACAACACCAGCAAGGCTTGCCAGGGTGAGCAAAAACGTATGCAGCCAGCCACCTGTTCGAACTCCAACCACCAAACTACCCGTTGATCGCTACGGCTCCGCTGATTGGTCGCCGGTCTGGCTGCACCTGCCTCGCCCCCCCCAATACTACCTGATGTCTGGGGTCGCCCCAACATCAGTCCTCAGAATGTTCAGTGCTTTCGTGGCCATCACACCTCCCAGCTAGACTCTAGCGTGTACTGAGAGAGGTGGTGGCTTTAAGCCAATATTCCAGCACCTCCCATTTTACTTTGTGTTGCACTTCTTGTTATTTTGCCTTAACGTAACCTTTCATTGTGTTATTTAATTATTCTTATTATTTTGATTGATTTTATTATAAGAATTTGTTTGTGCATTATTTTCATGTTTTGATTTATTTAACGTAATTAAAATTTCATTGTTAAAGTTTTACTTGTGTTTTGTGTGTCTTCTCCTTACCTTACCACAGACGAAGTTCCAGTTTTTCTATTTTTTTTTATAACTATGTGACGAGGCCATACCCCTAGCCTTAAACAGCCGAACACCAACGCGTTACCGTCACAATATATATATATATATATATATATATATATATATATATATATATATATATATATATATATAATATATATATATATGTGTGTGTGTGTTGACAGACAGGGTGTTGACAGGCTGGGTGTTGACAGGCTGGGTGTCGACAGGCAGGGTGTTACTAGGCATGGTGTTGACAGGCTGGGTGTTGACAGGCAGGGTGTTACTAGGCATGGTGTTGACAGAGGGTGTTGACAGGCAGGGTGTTACTAGGTATGGTGTTGACAGACAGGGTGTTGACAGACAGGGTGTTGACAGGCAGGGTGCTGACAGGCAGGGTGCTGACAGGCAGGGTGTTGACAGGCAGGGTGTTGACAGACAGGGTGTTGACAGGCAGGGTGTTGACAGGCAGGGGTGTTGACAGGCAGGGTGTTACTAGTCATGGTGTTGACAGAGGGTGTTGACAGGCAGGGTGTTGACTGGCTGGGTGTTGACAGGCTGGGTGTTGACAGGCAGGGTGTTGACAGGCAGGGTGTTACTAGGTATGGTGTTGAAAGGCAGGGTGTTACTAGTCATGGTGTTGACAGAGGGTGTTGACAGGCAGGGTGTTGACAGGCAGGGTGTTAACAGGCAGGGTGTTGACAGGCAGGGTGTTGACAGGCAGGGTGTTGACAGAGGGTGTTGACAGGCAGGGTGTTGACAGGCAGGGTGTTAACAGGCAGGGTGTTGACAGGCAGGGTGTTGACAGGCAGGGTGTTGACAGGCAGGGTGTTGACATGCAGGGTGTTGACAGGCAGGGTGTTGACATGCAGGGTGTTGACAGGCAGGGTGTTGACAGGCAGGGTGTTGACAGGCTGGGTGTTGACAGGCAGGGTGTTACTAGGTATGGTGTTGACAGAAAGGGTGTTGACAGACAGGGTGTTGACAGGCAGGGTGTTGACAGGCAGGGGTGTTGACAGGCAGGGTGTTGACAGGCAGGGTGTTGACAGGCAGGGTGTTGACAGGCAGGGTGTTGACAGGCAGGGGTGTTGACAGGCAGGGTGTTGACAGGCAGGGGTGTTGACAGGCAGGGTGTTGACAGGCAGGGGTGTTGACAGGCAGGGTGTTGACAGGAAGGGTGTTCACAGACAGGGTGTTGACAGGCAGGGTGTTGACAGGCAGGGTGTTGACAGGCAGGGGTGTTGACAGGCAGGGTGTTGACAGGCAGGGGTGTTGACAGGCAGGGTGTTGACAGGAAGGGTGTTGACAGGCAGGGTGTTGACAGGCAGGGTGTTGACAGGCTGGGTGTTGACAGGCAGGGTGTTGACAGGCAGGGTGTTGACAGGCAGGGTGTTGACAGGCAGGGTGTTGACAGACAGGGTGTTGACAGGCAGGGGTGTTGACAGACAGGGTGTTGACAGGCAGGGTGTTGACAGGAAGGATGTTGACAGGCAGGGTGTTGACAGGCAGGGTGTTGACAGGCTGGGTGTTGACAGGCTGGGTGTTGACAGGCAGGGTGTTGACAGGCAGGGTGTTGACAGACAGGGTGTTGACAGGCAGGGTGTTGACAGGAAGGGTGTTGACAGGCAGGGTGTTGACAGGCAGGGTGTTGACAGGCTGGGTGTTGACAGGCAGGGTGTTGACAGGCAGGGTGTTGACAGGCAGGGTGTTGACAGGCAGGGTGTTGACAGGAAGGGTGTTGACAGGCAGGGTGTTGACAGACAGGGTGTTGACAGGCAGGGTGTTGACAGGCAGGGTGTTGACAGGCAGGGTGTTGACAGGCAGGGTAATGACAGGCAGGGTGTTGACAGGCAGGGGTGTTGACAGGCAGGGTGTTGACAGGCAGGGTGTTGACAGGCTGGGTGTTGACAGGAAGGGTGTTGACAGGCAGGGTGTTGACAGGCAGGGTGTTGACAGGCTGGGTGTTGACAGGCAGGGTGTTGACAGGCAGGGTGTTGACTGGCAGGGTGTTGACAGGCAGGGTGTTGACAGGCAGGGTGTTGACAGACAGGGTGTTGACAGGCAGGGGTGTTGACAGACAGGGTGTTGACAGGCAGGGTGTTGACAGGCAGGGTGTTGACAGGCAGGGTGTTGACAGGCAGGGTGTTGACAGACAGGGTGTTGACAGGCAGGGTGTTGACAGGCAGGGGTGTTGACAGGCAGGGTGTTGACAGGCAGGGTGTTGACAGGCAGGGTGTTGACAGGCAGGTGTTAAATTGACAGACAGGGTGTTGACAGGCAGGGGTGTTGACAGGCAGGGTGTTGACAGGAAGGGTGTTGACAGACAGGGTGTTGACAGGCAGGGTGTTGACAGACAGGGTGTTGACAGGCAGGGTGTTGACAGGCAGGGTGTTGACAGGCAGGGTGTTGACAGACAGGGTGTTGACAGGCAGGGGTGTTGACAGACAGGGTGTTGACAGGCAGGGTGTTGACAGGAAGGGTGTTGACAGGCAGGGTGTTGACAGGCAGGGTGTTGACAGACAGGGTGTTGACAGACAGGGTGTTGACAGACAGGGTGTTGACAGGCAGGGGTGTTGACAGGCAGGGTGTTGACAGGAAGGGTGTTGACAGGCAGGGTGTTGACAGACAGGGTGTTGACAGACAGGGGGTTGACAGACAGGGTGTTGACAGGCAGGGGTGTTGACAGGCAGGGTGTTGACAGGAAGGGTGTTGACAGGCTGGGTGTTGACAGGCAGGGGTGTTGACAGGCAGGGTGTTGACAGGCAGGGGTGTTGACAGGCACGGTGTTGACAGGAAGGGTGTTGACAGACAGGGTGTTGACAGGCAGGGTGTTGACAGGCAGGGTGTTGACAGGCAGGGTGTTGACAGGCAGGGTGTTGACAGGCAGGGTGTTGACAGGCAAGGTGTTGACAGGCAGGGTGTTGACAGGCAGGGTGTTGACAGGCAGGGTGTTGACAGGCAGGGTGTTGACAGGCAGGGTGTTGACAGACAGGGTGTTGACAGACAGGGTGTTGACAGACAGGGTGTTGACAGGCAGGGTGTTGACAGGAAGGGTGTTGACAGACAGGGTGTTGACAGGCAGGGTGTTGACAGGCAGGGTGTTGACAGGCAGGGTGTTGACAGGCAGGGTGTTGACAGGAAGGGTGTTGACAGGCAGGGTGTTGACAGGCAGGGTGTTGACAGGCAGGGTGTTGACAGGAAGGGTGTTGACAGGCAGGGTGTTGACAGGCAGGGTGTTGACAGGCAGGGTGTTGACAGGCAGGGTGTTGACAGGCAGGGTGTTGACAGGCAGGGTGTTGACAGGCAGGGTGTTGACAGACACAACACTTGTGAGTGCTGGCCTGGCTGAGGACGGAGGAAGTGTGTCTACTTGTGAGTGACAAACATCAACACATGTGTAACATCTGGTGATATATGAGACACATGTGCTTGCAGGGGTTGAGCTCTGGCTCTTTGGTCCCGCCTCTCAACTGACAATCAACAGGTGTACAGGTTCCTGGGCCTATCGGGCTCTGTCATATCTACACCTGAAACTGTGTATGGAGTCATCCTCCACCACATCACTTCCTAATGCATTCCATTTGTCAACCACTCTGACACTAAAAAAGTTCTTTCTAATATCTCTGTGGCTCATTTGGGCGCTCAGTTTCCACCTGTGTCCCCTAGTGCGTGTTCCCCTTGTGTTAAATAGCCTGTCTTTATCTACCCTGTCGATTCCCTTGAGAATCTTGAATGTGGTGATCATATCCCCCCTAACTCTTCTGTCTTCCAACGAAGTGAGGTTCAATTCCCGTAGTCTCTCCTCGTAGCTCATACCTCTCAGCTCGGGTACAAGTCTGTTGGCAAACCTTTGAACCTTTTCCAGTTTAGTCTTATGCTTGACTAGATATGGACTCCATGCTGGAGCCGCATACTCCAGGATTGGTCTGACATATGTGGTATATAATGTTCTGAAAGATTCCTTACACAAGTTTCTAAAGGCCGTTCTTATGTTAGCCAACCTGGCATATGCTGTTGATGTTATCCTCTTGATATGAGCTTCAGGGGACAGGTCTGGCGTGATATCTACCCCTAGGTCTTTCTCTCTCTCTGACTCTTGAAGTATTTCATCTCCCAAGTGATACTTTGTATCAGGTCTCCTGCTTCCTACCCCTATCTTCATTACATTACATTTGCTTGGGTTAAACTCTAACAGCCATTTGTTCGACCTTTCCTGCAGCTTGTCCAGGTTTTCTTGAAGCCTCAAGCTGTCCTCCTCTGTCTTAATCCTTCTCATAATTTTGGCGTCGTCAGCAAACATTGAGAGGAATGAGTCTATACCCTCTTGGGGATCAATTACATATGTCAGAAACAGGATAGGTCCAAGCACGGAGCCCTGTGGGATTCCACTGGTGACTTCACGCCATTCTGAGGTCTCACCCCTCACTGTAACTCTCTGCTTCCTATTGCTTAGGTACTCCCTTATCCACTGGAGCGCCCTACCAGTTACTCCTGCCTGTTTCTCTTGCTTATGCATAAACCTTTCATGGGGTACTGTGTCAAAGGCTTTCCGACATTCCAAAAAATGCAGTCCGCCCATCCTTCTCTTTCTTGCTTAATCTTTGTCACCTGATCATAGAATTCTATCAAGCCTGTAAGGCAAGATTTACCCTCCCTGAACCCATGTTGATGGGTTGTCACGAAGTCTCTTCTCTCCAGATGTGTTACTCGTTTTTTTCTCACAATCTTCTCCATCACCTTGCATGGTATACAAGTTAAGGACACTGGCCTGTAGTTCAGTGCCTCTTGTCTGTCACCCTTTTTAAATATTGGTACTACATTAGCAGTCTTCCATATTTCTGGTAGGTCTCCCGTTTCCAGTGACCTACTATACACTATGGAGAGTGGCAAGCAAAGTGCTCCTGCACACTCTTTCAATATCCATGGTGAGATTCCGTCCGGCCCAACAGCTTTTCTCACATCCAGCTCCAATAGGCGCTTCTTGACCTCATCTCTTGTAATTTCGAACCTTTCCAAGGTCACCTGGTTTGCTGCCACCTCTCCTATCGCCGTGACTTCTCCCTGTTCTATTGTAAAGACCTCCTGGAACCTTTTGTTGAGTTCTTAACTCACCTCTTTATCATTCTCTGTGTACCTGTCCTCGCCCACCCTAAGTTTCATCACCTGTTCCTTCACTGTTGTCTTCCTCCTGATGTGACTGTGTAGTAGCTTTGGTTCGGTCTTGGCTTTACTAGCTATATCATTTTCATACCTTTTCTCAGCTGCTCTTCTCACACTAACATACTCGTTCCTGGTTCTCTGGTATCTCTCAATACTTTCTGGTGTTCTGTTATTACGGAAGTTCCTCCATGCCCTTTTGTTCAGCTCCTTTGCTTTCATACATTCCCTATTAAACCACGGATTCTTCCTTTGCTTCTCTGGTTTTCCCTGTTGGGCTGGGACAAACCTGCTTACAGCCTCCTGACGTTTTTGGGTGACATAGTCCATCATGTCTTGTACGGACTTGGTTCCGAGTTCTGTGTCCCAATGTATATTCCATAGGAATTTATTCATCTCCTCATAGTTTCCCTTTCGGTACGCCAGCCCTTTGTTTCCCAGTACTTTTTTGGGGGTGATAATTCCTAGCTCAACCAGGTACTCAAAGTTCAATACACTATGATCACTCATTCCCAGGGTGGGCTTCCAACTTAACTTTCCTTATATCCGACTCATTTAGGGTAAATATCAGATCAAGCAAGGCTGGTTCATCCCCTCCTCTCGTTCTTGTCGGTCCCTTGACGTGATGACTTAGAAAGTTTCTTGTTGCCACATCCAGCAGCTTAGCTCTCCATGTGGGTCTCTGTTCCCCCAATCTATCTTTCTATGGTTGAAGTCTCCCATGGTTAGTAGCCTGGATCCGTTCCTGCTAGCCACAGAAGCTGCTCTCTCTATTATATTGATGGTGGCCAAGTTGTTTCTATCATATTCCTGTCTGGGTCTTCTGTCATTCGGTGGGGGATTATATATGACTACTACTATAATTTTCTGTCCTCCAGTTGCTATGGTGCCTGATATGTAGTCACTGAAACCTTCACAGTTCTGAATTACCATCTCTTCAAAACTCCAACCTTCTCTTAGTAGCAAAGCTACACCACCTCCTCCTCTCCCTTCTCTCTCTTTCCTCACTACATAGTAGCCCTGTGGAAACACTGCATTTGTTATGGTGTTTGTTAGCTTTGTTTCTGTGAGTGCTATTATGTCTGGGTTTTCTTCTAGTGCCCATTCTCCGAGTTCACTTGTTTTGTCTGTAATCCCATCTATGTTAGTGTACATTGCCTTGAAGCTCACTTTCTTCAGTTCATTTTCTTGTCCCTTTCTTGGCGAACATTCTGCTGGTGTGGGAAGCTTTTCCGTGGGTGAGAAGATCTGTGAGGTGGTTTGCAGGGTCTCAGAGGAATTTGGGGTGAGGGGTGGGGGTTTCAGGGAAGGGGGGACAGGTAGGGTGTGGGTTAAGGAGATTGGGGGGACATGAAGGATACAGGGTGAGGGGGGAGGAGGGATAGAGAGGGTATGGGATGAAGGGGGAGGGGGGAAAGGTGGGAGGGGGGGACATGATGGGAATGGGGAAGGGGTGTCAGGGTAAGAATGTTGGGTTGGGTGGGGGCAGGTAGGGTGAGGGGAAGGGAGGGTTTCCATGCAGAGCGGGGTGGTGGTGTTGCCCTCCCCTCTGGTGTTGCTGGGATGCTGGTTTTGGGTTCGCCTCTTGTCTCTAGGACTGTTGTGTTGGGGGCTGTGATTTCCTGGTTTGCGTCTCTCTCCCTGCTCTTCCTCCTTGCCTCTGCTGCCCTGGCTCTCTCCTCCTTCGTCCTGTCCCTCTGCATGAATACTTCTTTGTATCCCTCCACATGCTGCAGTCGACTCTTCCTTTCGAGAATATCCTCCTTCGTGGTTTCGTTTGTAAACACCACCTTTAAAAGTCGGTTTCTGTCCTTGTTGTACCAGCCCAACCTGAAACCTTCTCAATGTTTCATTCAGTCCCATTTGTAACCCCTTCAGTAGCCCCTGTACTGCCTCTCTATCCTTGCTATTCCATTCTTGCCTGTTGGATCCTTCCTGTTCTTTGATGCCTACAACTGCCACTGATCTTTTTCTCTCCAGCAGCTGAGTGATGCACTTTGCTCCTTCCTGTGAGGTTGGTGCTTGCATGGGTACCTCCCTCACTGTGTCCATAGCTTCTGAGCTCTTTTTCATCATGCCCGCAAATGTTTCAGGTACAGAGGCATTTCCTTCCAATGTAACATTCCCACCTTCCCTTTGGATGATAATCTGATGCTCGGTCTCTTTATTTTTCTCTGTGAGGGATTTGATCTCCTCCCTTGCTGATGCTAGCTCACTTTGCAGATTGTTAATTGTAATCTTCATTTCCTGCATCTCCCTCCTGAATTCCTCCAGAACTTGGGTTAGCATGTCCTTCGTTTGGTCACTCTGGCTGTTCCCTGTGTCCCTGTTGCGTCCACCTGCCATTTTGCCCTTGCCAAGAGAGAGCAAGAGAGAGAGAGAGCAAGAATAGTTCTAGTGTGAGAGTGGGTGCGGTGGGGGGGGGGGGGGGGGAGGGGCGGGAGTGTTTTGGGAGAGTGGGAGTGATAGGGAAGGGGGGAGTGTGTTGGGAGAGTGAGATGGGGGGTTAAGAGGAGGTGGGTGAGGTGTAGTTTTCTTATACTGTTTTGTTTTCTTATATGTGAAAACATTTGTTTTCTTATGTGCTGCCAATCTGTTGTATGGTGTTTATAAATCTTGTTTATCTGTATCTTTTGCTACCCAGTCTCCCAATCTTTATGTACCCAATCTGAACACCTTTACCATTGTGATCATTGCTGTCTTATATGTGCTGTCAATCTGCTGTGTGGTGTCTATTAATCTTGTTTAAATTACTAATCAAGCTGTCAATGTAATCAATCAGAGCTTTAATATAACAATGTGCTTTAATATACCTACTTATCTCTCTCATCTCATTTTTCTCTTGTAATGTATCTTTATCATTTATCAATTCTGATTAAAATTACCTACTTAAAGTTATCTGCTAGATTAAGGACCTGCCCGAAACGCTGCGCGTACTAGTGGCTTTACAAGAATGTATATACTGTACTATCCAATGTATTCTCACAAACCCAATGTACCTTCTTGTATATATAAATAAATAAATAAATAAATACATAAATAGTCTTCAGATTACGGCGGGTGGGGGGAGGATTAGCCGCTTATCAGGGTTCCCAGTGAGCTCACAGTTGCTGTCCCTGTTACCCGTCTACCACGATTGTATTATTACGATTGTATTATTGAATGGAATGCAATGGTGTCTATGATATGATATTATATAAACCTTGCACACTGTTGGAGACTTATGAGAGACACTTACCAACCAGCCCCCCCACAAGCACTCTAGGTGAATACACGGCGTGTCGTCGGTAATCCTGTGAGGTCTTCAGGTCTCCACGTGGGTCCTGGCTGATGCGACTGATGCTTCCTCAAGAAGTCGATCTTCACTAGCTATCTTCTCTAAATTCACTAAGATAATTCACCACGAGATGTGATCAATGTGTTGCATAACAATGCCACTGTTCAATTTACACTGTCCCGATTCTCACTGCACAGTACACCCGCTTCCTTGAACCCTATTGTTCCCTCGGTTAACACGGACCGCTGACCCTACACGTCTGCTCACGATCAAAGCTGACCCAAGACTGTGTGTATCATCTGGTGATATATGAGACACATGTGTATCATCTGGTGATATATGAGACACATGTGTATCATCTGGTGATATATGAGACACATGTGTATCATCTGGTGATATATGAGACACATGTGTATCATCTGGTGATATATGAGACACATGTGTATCATCTGGTGATATATGAGACACATGTGTATCATCTGGTGATATATGAGACACATGTGTGTATCATCATCTGGTGATATATGAGACACATGTGTGTATCATCGTCTGGTGATATATGAGACACGTGTGTATCATCATCTGGTGATATATGAGACACACGTGTATCATCGTCTGGTGATATATGAGACACATGTGTATCATCATCTGGTGATATATGAGACACATGTGTATCATCATCTGGTGATATATGAGACACATGTGTATCATCTGGTGATATATGAGACACATGTGTATCATCGTCTGGTGATATATGAGACACATGTGTATCATCTGGTGATATATGAGACACATGTGTATCATCTGGTGATATATGAGACACATGTGTATCATCATCTGGTGATATATGAGACACATGTGTAGCATCTGGTGATATATGAGACACATGTGTGTATCATCATCTGGTGATATATGAGACACATGTGTATCATCATCTGGTGATATATGAGACACATGTGTAGCATCTGGTGATATATGAGACACATGTGTATCATCATCTGGTGATATATGAGACACATGTGTATCATCATCTGGTGATATATGAGACACATGTGTAGCATCATCTGGTGATATATGAGACACATGTGTAGCATCTGGTGATATATGAGACACATGTGTAGCATCTGGTGATATATGAGACACATGTGTGTATCATCATCTGGTGATATATGAGACACATGTGTATCATCATCTGGTGATATATGAGACACATGTGTAGCATCTGGTGATATATGAGACACATGTGTAGCATCTGGTGATGTATGAGACACATGTGTGTATCATCATCTGGTGATATATGAGACACATGCGTATCATCTGGTGATATGAGACACGTGTGTATCATCATCTGGTGATATATGAGACACGTGTGTATCATCATCTGGTGATATATGAGACACATGTGTATCATCTGGTGATATGAGACACACCTTGTGATGATCTCGGGGCTCTGCGTCCCCGCGGCCCGGTCCTTGACCAGGCCTCCGGGTTTCACACTTCACATATTGGATATGTGTCACATATTTATATTGATAGGGTCTCGGTAGTACAGTCGGCTTCGTTCTCGAGGCACAATTGAGAATTCCGGGTTCGACTCCGGGGCGGGACACAAATGGTTGGGCACTTTTCCTTTCACCTAATGAGCCTGTTCACCTAGCAGTGAGTAGGTACTCAGGAGTTAGTCAGAAGGGGGGGGGGGAGGGTTCAGTAACTGGTGGGGGGGGGGGGGACCTGGATGTAAGCCTAACGTTTATGAATACACCCAGGCTTTCTGTCCCCGCGACATAATGTATTATTTTTAAATTATTATGTCCCAGCTGACAGGAGGGGAGGGAGGGAATAATTAGGAGAAAGCGCCAAGCCATTACGACTATATACCACTGGGAAGGGGTCAGGATAAGGATTTGGGATGGGATGGGGGAAAGGAATGGTGGCCAACCACTTGGACGGTCGGGGATTGAACGCCGACCTGCATGAAGAAAAACCGTCGCTCTTCCGTCCTGCCCAAGTGGTTAGGGCTGAATTACTGAAGTTTTCAACTACAGTGAGTCTGGGATTGCAACAAGTGAAGGATTACTAAGGTCACTGTGACGAGTAATGAACCTTCCATGGGTCGGTAAAGAGGGCTCCAGGAGCATAACGAAGCCATAAGCCAATATTCCTTCTGAAGGAGAAAGTTAAGGAGACGCTACAGGAAGGTCGCTGTACTGACCAGTACTCTGAAGTCATTTCACTAGTTCCCAACCGCAACATGATTCAACCTTCGTGAGACCCATTGTTGAGCATGCAGCCCCAGCATGGATTCTTCACTTGAGAAAGCACAAGACAAAACTTGAAATTGCTCCAAGATTTGTAACAAAACTCGTTCCTGAGCTGCCTGAGAGTTTGGTCCACCAGGCTGTTGCTTGAAGCGGCCCGCAGGCCCACATACCCACCACAGCCCGGTTGGTCCGGCATTTCTTGAAGAAAACTATCTTGTTTCCTCTTGAAGATGGCCACGGGGTGACGAAGGTCGTGTTTGTCACGGCCAACAGCAGAAGCAAGCCCAGCCATAACTTGTAAGTTGTAACAACAATGAGTCACAGAGATAACATTTCTCCAGTGTTAACAGTTGTCAATATCAACACCGGGGTAAACAAGGCAGTTGTCTGAGCTAACTCACTACAGTGTTAACAGTTGTCAATATCAACACCAGGGTAAACAAGGCAGTTGTCTGAGCTAACTCACTACAGTGTTAACAGTTGTCAATATCAACACCGGGGTAAACAAGGAAGTTGTCTGAGCTAACTCACTACAGTGTTAACAGTTGTCAATATCAACACCGGGGTAAACAAGGCAGTTGTCTGAGCTAACTCACTACAGTGTTAACAGTTGTCAATATCAACACTGGGGTAAACAAGGAAGTTGTCTGAGCTAACTCACTACAGTGTTAACAGTTGTCAATATCAACACCGGGGTAAACAAGGCAGTTGTCTGAGCTAACTCACTACAGTGTTAACAGTTGTCAATATCAACACTGGGGTAAACAAGGAAGTTGTCTGAGCTAACTCACTACAGTGTTAACAGTTGTCAATATCAACACCAGGGTAAACAAGGAAGTTGTCTGAGCTAACTCACTACAGTGTTAACAGTTGTCAATATCAACACCAGGGTAAACAAGGAAGTTGTCTGAGCTAACTCACTACAGTGTTAACAGTTGTCAGTATCAACACCAGGGTAAACAAGGCAGTTGTCTGAGCTAACTCACTACAGTGTTAACAGTTGTCAATATCAACACCAGGGTAAACAAGGCAGTTGTCTGAGCTAACTCACTACAGTGTTA